>NC_135534.1:131605419-131910119 GCF_045843805.1 Urocitellus parryii
ACTTAATCATCTACTCCATCATTTTTTTGAGACTTTTATATGCTCTTGGATTTTCACTGACTTTCTGCCATGAGTCCCCAACTCCTGAAGTTTCCACCACTTCCCAACAGCATCTTCAGCTGGGGACCAAGTCTGCAACATATGAGACTTGGAGGGGTTTAAGATTCACACCATAACAATGGGGGAAGTAAACTCAGTGATAACATCTTGCCATCCAGTGATAACAAGAAAAACAGAAGCTACTACCTTGCCTCCACTCTTGATTGAAATCTTTCCATGTATTAGGAAATTAGGAATCTTATCAAATGTATTACATGCAAAAGCTAATTTAATCCTCCCACCATCCTTGTAGGGTCAATAAAATTAGACGCCTTACAGAAGAAACCCAAGTTATTATAACTGTTTGAATGTTTGGAGGCAGTTCATGGAACAGGTAAGTGGCTAATCTTAAGTTTGATTCATTCATTTCCTCATTCATTGAACAAATACTTTCCCTTCCTCCCTCACTTCCTTCCTTCTTTCCTTCCTTTCTTCCTTCCTAGGCATCCATTTCAGTGTACATTCCCCAGGCCCTACGCTACGCAAATGCCTTTTGAGTAACTATTACACAAAAGTCACTGTTTTAGTTTTGGGATATAATAATGAACAGAGCATATGCTCTCAAGGGGCTTATGTTCTAGTGGGTGAGAGTAAATAGACTTTTCACAGCACTGGCTTGAAAAAGACTGTTCATAGCATCAGACCAGTTTTAAACCAGTCCACAACTTGCATTAATAAATACTTTTTCAATACAACTTACTGTAGTTTCTCACTTCTGAAAGTCAGCTAGTCATAAACAGATTTATTTTTATTAAATACATAAAAATACCAGTCTCCCTTGAATACTCATGGCTTTACAGGTGATGTCAGTTGCTTTCAATACCTGAAAATCTGCCTATCCCTGAGTACTTCTCAAAAATTCTATCGAAGATCAGTAACAAGCTTGGCACCTGGAGATTGGGATTGGCCCGTACAGCTCTTATTTTCAAAAAGGAATACTCCCATTACTAGAGAAGATGACAGCTAAGCTTAAATGCTGGCTTAGTGTTGCATTAAGAACTATCAGAAAATAATTCATATCAATATAGTGTATTGATGATGTTTTCTTCTTCTTGATGCTTTGGCATTTTGTGCCTGGGTTCTGGAGAGACTGCCCTCCTAGGGCTATTCCTACAGACAGAAAATGACTCCCTTTCCAGAGGGCTTTCGTATACAAATCAACCAATCCAGAGCTCATCCTCCCCAACCTACTCCTTTATCAAAACTCAAACACCAAATCAATATACCCTTCAGATCACCTCAAGACCAGGGACTAGACAATTAGGGAATATCCTTTTAGCCCAGAGCACTCTGAAATAACTCTATTTAATCCTAAAATTACGCATCATACTCGTCCTGCCAATTCTTCCTTCGTTTGACAACCCCAGGAAGTGCTCTGAGTCCTGTGTTCTTCCCCTTCTGCTTCCTGACCTGGGTGTTTCCCCAGGGGAGCCGAGCAGCTGTTGCACCTTCTGTTTCTAGGGATCTGTGAGTGTAAACTTCTTTCTTCATGACAATCATTTCTGTACATGTGTCTTATCATACCTTATCAAAGCATGTAATATAATATAATCAGGAATATTTATTGCAGAATTCAGGTTTTTTAAGAAACATAATAACTGTCTTCAAATAATAGATTTATACTAACTAGTTCATTTATGGTTATACTCTCAACAGGGAGAAAATGGTTAAAAGAAGCAAGAAGGAAAAGACCAGGAAAAAATTTAAATAACTAAATTGTGCACAATTTAAAAATCAATCTTGAAAGAGTTAAGAAATACGAAACTGCACTAAACAGGCTTTTCCTTAAGCATGATGATTGGACAAAAATGTAAAATTATAAGTACAAACAAATCATTATGTAAGTTTAAAATAGGCTTCAAGAAATTTTCCGACAAGGTTCTGGGGTAGATTGTACAGCTGAAGCAAAAGGAGGTTTGTCCTCTTTTTATTTGTAAGTGGGCTCAGAAAGGAAAAATAAATTGAAATGGGAAATTGCCAATTTAGATGATCTCTAACATGTGGTAAACATTTTCAAAGAATAGCAATAAAACAAACAAGCTAGAAATAAAAATAAACTGCTGACTCTTTAGATAAAACCACTAGCCCCTGAAATAAAAATGAGAACAAAAAGTCTTCTATTTTCTAAGAATCAAGAGCTCATAAATAAGGACACCTGTAGATACTACTAGGAAAAGGGTTATTGGAGAAGAAAATGTCCCATATTATCTAGGAAACACATGATGAACCCCCCAAAATATGTCCAATGATATTACTTTAAGGGAAGCATTAGTGCCCTTGCTTTTAACTCACAAGCAGTGTGTTCCAGAAATAGAAATGAACAACACTGCAGTTTCTTGTTGATTTGGTACAAGTATAGCTGTCATTAATCCCAGCACCATGGAATGTCAGCTCCCTCAGGGTACTAAAACCACTTAAATAATGAGAACTTATAACAACCCTAAGCCTTTCTCATGTCAGAAATTTTAAATATTACTTTGGGACCATTATCAGAAGAATATCCCTTCTCTGTGACTCATCCCCTGAACATGTAATAGAGATTTACTTTGCAAATGGGAACTCCAGATACAATGTACTCCAAAAGGACTTTGGCAAAAGTCACAGAAAAGTCCTCCTCACACATTCAAATGACAGCTTATTTGGATATACAGATAATACACCTGTATTATGTATGATTCAGGAAATAGCTGGAGAATTAGCTATAACGAGACTCACTATGAGCAGAGTCTATGGACACAGGAAAAATATGGAACATAAAGCATAAGAATTCAGACTGATTCTTCTAATCCTTTACCCCAAATTCTTCAATATCCTCTTAAAGCTCAGGCCAAGTAGGGATTTAGGCCAATTGTGAGCAGCTTAATAGAGAAAGGACTAATTATTTCTTGTTTCAGTTCTTATCACCCTCAATCCTGTGGAAAAGTATAAAAGACCAATGGAATATTAAAGTTGATACTATCTAAACTTTCAAATTCCCTTGAACCTTCATGGTATAGAATATTATTCTTGGTACTTAGCTCTGTGCTCTTCTGCTTCAGGAACTTGGTGGTATCTTCTTGTAAACTGTTCCCTGTCAGATTCATGTGATTAGGAATACTGCCATCTGATTTTTATTTTATTGTGGTAAAATTTATATAACATTATGTTTACCACATTATCCATATTTAAGGTATAAAAACACAGTGACATTAAGTACATTCATAATACTGGGCCACTATCCTGACTGTATATTTCTGGGATTTACCTGTAACCATTAAGCGATAATCCCCCTTTCTCCCATCCCCCACTTTAGGCAACTGCATTCTACTGTCTCTATGAATTTTCCCACAACAGATACCTCATAAAGGGGTAACCATGAAACACTTGTCCTGTTTCTGGCTTCTTTCACTTAGCATAGTTTTTTTTTTCAGGGTTTGTTCAGACAGTAGCCCATGTCAGAACTTCATTACATTTTTATGAGCGCGAGGTTGGGTGTAGTTCAGAGTCAGAGCACTTGCCTAGCATGGGCAAGGCCTTGAGTCGGATTCCCTGCACCACAGTAAAAACAAAAGAAGATGAGTTTTTAGGAGAGAATAATATTCCATTTTACGTATATGTCACATTTTGTTTACTAATCTCTGTTGATGGACAGTTCGGTTCTTTCCACTTTTGGCTATTGAAAATAATGCTGCATTAATTTTGACTTAAAATATTTGTTTGGGTTTCTATTTTCCATTCTTTGAATATGTACCTAGGAGAGGGATTGCTGAGTAATATAATTCTGTGCAACTTTTTGAGGAACTGCCAAACTGTTTTCTACAGTGACTGCATCATTTATCCATCCAGTGTTGTATCCCCATCCTCCCGTATTTGATAGAAACGAGATGATTCAGAGTATTAGAGAAGACTGAAGAGAAATGCTGCCCTTGAATCTCCCTAGGGATCTCCTTATCAAGTAGTTACCACCTGTGCTGCAATTAAATTGCTAGGAAATAATCCTTGGGTGTATGTTTACAACCAAAATAATATCATCAGTCCAACAAGATGTTGAAAGTTATTTCTATTAAAGTTCGTAAAAAGATATTCTCTTGGGAACTTTCAGAAGCAAAAGTCCCAGAAATTGGCTTTTCATTCCAAAGTACTATAAATTAGCCAGTGATGATATGAAACAATTTTGGTCCAAAATCATTAGAGAAAGATTCTCCTATGTGTCATACTCTGTTTCGAATGCGCTTGTTTATTGTTTTCTTGGTTTTAGGTTTCCTTCCTACTGGCTTAAGGTTATATGGCGTTATGCTTTCCTATCAGGCTCCTCTTAGTAATAATTATGACTTACCTAAATCTAGGCTTCAATAGAGACAGTTAATGCTTTCTCTATCACCATCCCATTAAAGCTTTTGCAAATCGTAAACAATTTGAAAGACTATTGGATACATTACCCCTTGCCAACTTCTGAAGAAAAAATATAGGCATGTCAGCAATTTATACTGTTAAAGCTATTTTTACAATCAAGATTATTTTAGTCAACAAATACCTTTGAGAGACGTCAGATTTACCTCTGTCCACAAGCTTGTAAGAAACATTTTCTAAAACATCTTAAGACCATGACTCTATGTGATTCTATCAGTTGTGTCAAACCCCAACCATATTTCCCCATTCCTGGTGTTTTGTTGTAGTACTACCCCAAATCAACTCCCAGAAAATCCTCAGATATTCAAAACCATGAGTTATTTTTATGAATGACTAAATATCCAAAATATTCAGGTGTATAAATAATAGAGGATGATGTACAGCATATTAAACTAACATTACCAAAGAGATACTTATGATAGAAAATGAACAAAGGAATGTTTTTGTGTTAAGTAGGGGAAGAGGATATATAGAACCCCCTGCCATCACTACCAGGGGTGGTATGTGTAGTAGAAACTGACCACTGAAACTGAAAAGATGCTCATCTGAGATCATGGCTTATTGTACTTGGAATTATCAATTAGAACATTTCAGTGTTATAATCCCCTGGTATTTTTATGAGGTAATGTCTCCTTACAAAAGGTTCCAAGAGATAACACTCTTTCTAGGAGCATGGATAATAATGGTTGGAACAGACCTCTCACGTATCAATTCCTGTAAGAGGAGTTGCAAAATTTGAGGTGGTCATCAAAACTTTGTCTGTTTTGACAGGATAAAAGTAGTACTAAGAGGAAACTTTGTTGCATTGAGGGTTTATATTAAAAAATATAGATAGATCTCAAGTAAATAACTAACTTATATTCCACCTCAAGGCCTTAAAAAAAGAACAACTAATTCCAAAATGTGTAGAAGACAAGAAATAAGACCAGAGTAGAAATTAATGAAATTAAGAATAAAAAATATACAGGATAAACAAAAAGGTTTTGTTCTTTGAAAAGATAAATAAGGTTGATAATCCCTTAGTCAAGCTAACTTTGAAAAGAAAGAGAGAGAAGATACAAATCAACAAAATTAGAGATGACAAATGAGATATCATGACAGATATCTGAAATCCAGAGGATCATTAGAAACTATTTTGAAAATTTTTACTCCAATAAACTGCAAAATCTCGAAGACATCAACAATTTTCTAGACACATATGACCTGCCCAAATTGAACCCAGAAGATATGGAAAACCTAAACTGACCAATATCAAATAATGAAATTGAAACAGCAATCAAGAGCCTACCAACAAAGAAAAGCTGAGGACAAGATTGATTCTCAGCTGAGTTCTGCAAGATTTTAAATAAGAATTAACACAAATTATTCCATGAAATAGAAATACAGAGAACACTCCCAAATACATTCTATGAAGCTAGTACAACCTTGATATCAAAACCAGACAAAAGAACATCTAAGAAAGAAAATGTCATACCAATATCTGTGACAAACATTGACACAAAAATTCTTAATAAAATTTTATCAAACTGCATTCAAAAACATATTAAGAAGATAATACACCATGATTCAGTGGACTTTATTCCAGGAATGCAAGGCTGGTTTGACATACACAAATCAATAAGTGTAATTCATCACTTATATAAAATGAAGGAGAATCATATGATCATCTCAATAGATGCAGAAAAGGACTTTTTATAAAATACAACAAATATTCATATTAAAAACACTAGAGAAAGTAAGGATAAAAGGAACTTACTTCAACATTTAAAGATAACATATGACAAACCCAAAGCCAACATCATACTAAATGGAGAGAGAGAAAAAAAAAAAAGGACGCTTTTCCTCTAAAATCAGGGAGAAGACAAGGATTACCACTGTCAATACTTCCATTTAACATAGTTCTTGAAACTCTAGCTGAAGTAATTGGACAAGTAAAGGAAATTAAAGGGATACAAATAGGAAAAGAAGAAGTCAAACTATTACTGTTTGCTGATGTCATAATCCTATATCTAGAAGACCAAAAATATTCTACCACAAGACTTCTACAGCTGATAAATGAGTTTAGCAAAGTAGTAGGATAAAGATCAATACTTATAAAAAAATAACTTTTCTGTACTCTAAAAGTGATTCAGCAGGGAAAGAAACTAGAAACCCCCTCTCCTTCACAATAGCCTCAAAAACAAACAAACAAAAAACCCAAAACAAACCAAACCCAACAAACTAACAAACCCTAAAACCTGGGAATTAATCACCAAGGAGACAAAAGAACTCTATTATGAAAACTATAGAACACTGAAGAAAGAAATTTATAGAGGAGCCCAAATGATGGAAAGACCTCCCATGATCTTGGATAGGCAGAATTAATATAGTCAAAATGGTCACACTACCAAAAGCAATATACAGATTTAATGCAATTTCCATCAAAATAACAATATATACATTACAGAAGAAAAAGAAGAAGGAAAAAAAAACAATCCTAAAGTTTATTTGGAAGAATAAAAGACCCAGAAGAGCCAAAGCAAATCTGAACAAGGAAAGTGATGCAGGAGGTATCACAATATTTTATCTTAAATTATACTAGAGCTATAGTAGCAAAAACAGCATAATATTGGCATAAAAATAGATATGAAGACAAGTGGAATAGAAAACACAAAAACAAATCCAAATATATACAGCCATCTGATATTTGACAAATGTGCCAAAAATATATGTTGGAGAAAAGACAGCCTTTTTATAACTGATGCTGGGAAAACTTGATACTCATATGTAGAAGAGTGAATTTACATCCCTATCTTTCACCTTGCACAAAAGTCAAATCAAAATAGGCCAAGACTTAAAAATTACACCAGAAACTTTGCAATAGATAGAAGAAAACATAGGATCAACACTCCATCATATAGGTTAAGAAATCAACTTCCTCAACAAGACCCCTAAAGCTTAAGAACTAAACAAGAATCAATATGTAGAATGCATCAAATTAAAAAGCTTCTGAGAGCAAAGGAAATGATTAAGAGAGTGAAGAGAGAGCCACAGAATGGAAGAAAACCTTTGTCAAATGCTCCTCTGACAGGGGATTAATATCCAGAATATATAAATAACTTAAAAAACTTGATGCCAAATGAAACAGAAAAGAACAGAACAAAACAAAACCTAAATAGCACAATCAATAAATGGCCAAAAGTTTGGCTTATCTTGTTTAGCATGATATTCTCCAACTCCATCCATTTACCTTCAAATGCCATAATTTCATTCTTCTTTAATGCTGAGTAATATTCCATTGTGTATAGATACCACATTTTCTTTATCCATTCATCTGTTGAAGGTTATCTAGTTGGTTCCGTAGCTTAGCAACTGTAAATTTAACTTCTATAAACATTGATGTGACTGCAATCATTGCAGTATGCTGATTTTAAATCCTTTGGGTATAAACTGAGGAGTGAGATAGCTGGATCAAAGGTGGTTTAATTCCAAGTTTTCTGAGGAATTTCCATAATGTTTGATTATTATAGTATACTTTATAGTATATTAAAATCAGAAAGTGTGGATGTTGTTGGCTATGTTTCTCCTTCTCTAGATTATTTTGACTGTTTGAAGTCTTTTGTAGTTTCATATGAATTTTAGGAGAGTTTTTTCCTACTTCTCTGAAAAATGTCATTGGAATTTTGACAGTGATTGAATGTATAGATCACTTTGAAAAGTACAAACATTATAATAATAAATATTAAGACTTCCAATCCATGAATACAAAATATCTTTCCATTTGAGTCTTCTTTAATGTCTTTTATCTTTATATCTTTTAACAAGTGTTCATTGTATATATCTTTTGTCTCCTTGTTAAATTTATTCCTAAAAATTTTATCTTTTTGAGGGTATTGCAGATAAAATTGTTTTCTTAATTCCTCTTTCAGATTTTAGGTTATTTAAAGCTAGTATATGGGAATGCCACTGATTTTTGTATGTTGACTTTTAAAAATTTTCTCTTCCTCCTCCTCCTCCTCTTCATCCTCCTTCTACTCATCTTCTTCCTTCTACTCCTCCTCCTCATCCTCCTTCTACTCCTCTTTTTCCTCCTCCTCCTCTTCATCCTCCTCCTACTCCTCTTCTTCCTCCTCCTCTTCCTTCTTCTTCATGCTGAAGATGAAACACAGGCCTTCACACATGCTAGGCAAGTGCTCTACCACTGAACTACATGCCTATTCCTATTGATTTTTTTGTCTTCCAACTTTATTGAATTTACCCTTTAGTTCCAACAGTTGTTTATGTAATTTTTAGGGTTTTTTAATGTATCAGATCTTCTATCTGCAGCTAGAAATAATTGTACTTCTTTTCCAGTTTGGATGCCTTTTTTCGTTCGTTTTTCCTTTTCTTTTCCTTATTACTCAGGCTAGGACTTCTAGTACCTGTTGAATGTGACAATGGGCATCTTTGCCTTGATATTAGTGCAAAAGTTTTCAGTTCTTCATCACTGAGTATGACATTAGCTATAGTTTCTCATATATGATGTTTATTATGTTAGAGAATTTCTTCTATTCCTGGTTGTTGTGTTTTAACTATGAACATGGGTTAAATTTTGTCAAATGTTTTTCTCCATCTATTGAGATGATCTGTGATTTTCATCCTTCATTTTGGTAATATGAAGTATATCACTTGATTGATTTTTGTATTTTGAACTATCCTTATGTTCCAGGAATCAATTCCACTTGATCATGGTGTATGACATTTTCAATGTGTTGTTTTTTGCTAATATTTTTTTGAGAATTTTTGCATCTATATTTAACAAGGGTATTGACCTGTAGTTTTCATCTTTGGTCTCTTTCTGGCTTTAATATAGGACAACATTGGTTTCATAAAATGAATTTTAAAGTATTTACTTCTCCTTATTTTTGTTTTCTTTTATGGAAGATTAGGAAAGGGACAGGTGTTAGTTCTTTAAATGCTTGGTAGAATTCACCCATGAAGCTCTGTAGATCTGGACCTTTCTCTGTGGGAGATTTTTGGTTACTGATTTAATCTCCTTTCTGGTATAGATAGAGTTATGGGTCTGTTTATATTTTTTATTCTTCATGACTCAGTCTTTGTAAGTTTTGAATGTTTCTAGGAGGTAATACATTTCTTTTAGCTCTTCATTCAAAATAAATTACAAGTTTAATTTACCATCAGAATTTGAGCTTATATCCTTTTACTGCAGTCTCTTAGGCACTTTTGTAGATGCTTAGAAAAAATAAAAAAGGAAAACTTTTTAAAATTTTGTACTTAAAGTATCATTCATATTAGTCTGTAATTTGCCTGTATGTACACTTACTTTGTCTAAAAGAATAACATCACAATATCAGTTAACTAACACCAAACTCTTGTTTGATAATAGGTTTGATTTGGCCGTGATGTCTCATATTTGATTTTAGTCTAAGATTAGGAATTGAATAAAGTATGTTTGTTTTATTTCTCCTGAGAACAAAAAATTATTTCCAAGGCATTATATTATAAATTAGTTGTCAATTAGTTTAAAAGATAAAACTCCATTATCAGATTCAATAATCACATCTGTTTTTGGAACAATCTATTTACAATTTCATCTTAATATCTAAGGTTCAGAATTCCTCTTAAAGTTAAAATGAAATCCTATATGGCTTGACTAGAATTATTTAAATAGACATCATATGTTTTTAATTAAAATTTTTAATCTTACCAAGGGGAAACCAAAAAATGTCTTAGAGGCCAGCAAATATTCATTATTCCACTTTTTATAGAAAAGTGTATTTGGTTGGACATAACTTTAAGAGCTGTTTGTCATTCAGCAGCTATCAAATGTTTTGTGGACAGGACACATGGAACTTAAACTTCCATAGCATCTGAATTATTATGTCAAGACTAAAAATAGGAGTATAATCCCATTAGGAAATTTTCTAAGATATATACTTATAAAATGATTGAAATTTTGAATCATGACACAAAATTGATGACTCTTAAATTATAGATGTATCTGAATTATTAAGAAAAGTTGTTGCACTTTCTGTGCGCTTAATGTTCTCTTAGTATCTGTAAAATACATTTTATTTCAAGAGGAAGTCAAAAGTTTCAAAAAGAAACTGTGCATACTCCATCTTCATGGAGAGTTTGTATGCTTCCTTTTATTTCTGCAATAAAAGAGGTGATGACAAATGAAAATGAACAGATAAAGAAAGCGATGCTTTTCTTATTTCTTTCAGTCCTGAGGTAAGGACTTTGCATAGCAGCAAGAATTAAATTCAATGGTACTGTGGACTGTGAAATTTAGGTTTGGAAAGAAATTTAGGAAAGCACCGGCTTTCAAGAGAATCTCATCTGAGCAGATAGCTTTTTCTGGAGGACATTTTCTTCGGAGGACATTCTTACTTTTCCCTCCTACTTAAAAATGGAGAATGGGTCACTAAGTCTTAACTTATTTAATATTCCTGACCATGTTGAGAGTCCACTGAAATCTGTGGTCATTTTTTTTTTCTAAAAAATGTGCATAATTAAATATATATGCATTTAGTTATTAAAAATATATATACATACTATACATACGTTATTTTTTTAACCAATAGTGTTAGAATTCACATTTATGAATCTTAAGTTTCTACCTCAGATAGATAACACTTGTTCTTGGACTGTGAGGGATTCTATTTCGTTATTTACAAGACATAATGGATCTAAATTAAATTATTTAAAGCAAAAGTATAAAAATCTTGAATTTCATTATATATGTATAGTCAAGTATAATTTATATTATAAGTGTATAAAATAAAACATATAACTTCATCATTCATAAAACGTTACAGTGGATATAATTTATTTTTATTTTCAGTTTGAGATAAACCTCTCATGGCCTTTATCTTATTTCCTTAAACACTAATGATGTGTAATATTTATTTTATATATAATTTCAATGCTCTAGAGATTTTAAAGAGGTCAAATAACTTGTCGTTGAAGGGTCCTTTAGTTGGTGAAGTATGAGTGCTGATTGTGGTGGACATAGTGGGGTGTTTGACACAGACATTCTGAAGGTGATAATGAAAGGTCTAGGGTTTGTTCATGGATGGGCAGCTGGAGAACAGTAAAGGATAGCCATGAGAAATTCAAGAAACTGAGGTTGAGGTTCATCCACATGAATGTTGAAGCAGCTGAGAATAATAGCAAATTTGGTTGTTGAGAGCCAAAGGAATGACAAAATCTTGGTTGGTGTCAACGTCGACATGGGTGATGGGGAGAAGAAATAGATGGGACTGGTGTCAAAGAGTTGGCTTTTTGTTTTGTTTTTGCTTCGCAGTACTAGAGATTTAACACAGGGTCTTTCACATGCTAGGTAAGTACTCTGCCACTGAGGTGCAAGCTCAGCCCTTTTTATTTTATTTCGAGACAGAGTCTCAGTGCCTAGGTCAGCCTTGAACTTGCCATCCTCCCGCCTCAGCCTTCTGAGTAGCTGGGATCATAGGACTGAACTACTGTGCCCAGCTTGTGGGATTTAAAAAAAAAAAAAAAAAGGATTGAAAGTGGCAATGGGGAACAAAACCTAACTACTAGAAGTAAAGCTTGTGTATTTTAGAGCAGTGTCCTTAGGGAGCACTGAGGTTTCAATCAACAAAAACAAGGAGCAACTAACATTTATTAATTATCCAAGATGTGCCAAGCATTGTTCCAAATATTGTATAAAAAGTTTAAAGTTGTGTTCAGTGAGAGTTTAAAATGGAATTTGTACATCTTGTAAAAGAAATCGCAAATGGTGCAGTGAAAATGTTTGAGAGCGAAGGAAGGGTATTAGATGATATTAGGGGTATATGCCTACCTATGAGGGTTAGCCCTTATGACCAGTACTTGTTACTCAAGGTGGGGTTCATGGAACTGCAGCATCAACATCAACTTGGAGATTACATATTACAAAAGCAGAATTTCATATCTCATTACAGACTGGCTGAATCAGAAGTTGCATTTATAAAAATGTACCCACAATTGGTGGATATGCATTTTTACACTTGAGAGGCATTGCTTCAGAGGTGGGAAACTTTAAATTAATATGAATAATCCAATAAGAATTAGGAATATAGAGGATGGAAATTTAGGGAGAGTATGAATACAAGTCTGACCTTAATAAAATTGTAAGCAAGTAGATCTTTATGTAGATAATGTCAGTATGTACTGGGCATGAAAGAAAGGCATAGTAAAAGCATATTGCAATAAGTCTAATTAAACTTTTTATGCTACTGTAATGGAACTGCTGAGTGACACGACAGGTAATTGGCAATGGTATGGACATCTTCTCAGCCACAGTATTGCCTTGTGGTTTGGTGAGTGCTTGTGTTGGACCTGACTAGAATTTTTAAGATAAAAAATTGTCCATATGAAAATATAACCATAATTTAAGGCTTGGAAAGATTATGATGAACATCATTTAATATTATATTATTATATATATTATATATTATCATTTGTTATATTCTTTCTTCCTGACTTATCATCTAGACTCATTTTGGGAAGCCTCTCTGAGTGTAGAGAACAGAGTGAGAACTTGCCTTAGATTCACTTTTGTTTTTAGGGTATCTAACATAGAATTTTGGCCTTATATATACTTGCTGAACATTTCCTTAGAAGAATACAAACAAGAAAAAATATTATGATTTTTTTCTATCTATGTCAAAAGCATACCTCAAAAACTTTAATGCTCAACCTGAGAGCCTAACTGGTAAAAATGAAGTAATTCTGGTTTTATTGCAAGGAATTATAAGCTAATGAGATATTATAATGAAGTTTTTAAGATGAAAATGACAGATAAGGCTACTACTACACTACAAAACACTTTTAAACATAAGGATAATGCCAAATAACCTGGACATTTGCTGAAAATTATATAATGTTTTATTGTTTTTGATTATCAATGATACAGTCAGATTTTTAATGGGGAAGACAATTTAAGATTTAGAAAGTGGTACATTTAATCAGAGGTGATCCATTTTATGCAGGATTGAGTGAAAAAAATGTAGAAAAATAGAAGTCTGTTAGTTACTGATAGACTCTAGAATTTAAATTATTTAAACAATGAGAGTTAATGACACAAATATACTACATTTCAAGGAAGAAACATTTGTCAAATTTGAAGCCCTAGTGATTGAGATAGAGATAGTGTAGTCCAAGGAAAGGAAGTGCTGAAATTTATGAAAGTGCAGCAAGATTGATCATATCCATGGCTCCAGTTAATGGCCTCCCTATATCATGCTGTTTGCTTTGTACCTTTGTGATTCCCTCTTAGACTCTGGGCTTGGCTCAATGACTTGCTTTCGTCAATGGGACATTTGCATGATTTTGGCTTCCTGTCTCTTGCTCTTTTGTATTCACCATAAAAAAAATTACTGAACTGGGAAGATGAATCATGAACTGAGAGTAGGAATAGAGCCGAGTCAGCCAGTTGCTCCAGAAGAGACCCCCAGACACATAAGAAAGCCTATCCATATTTAGCAAAGCTGCCTATCAACCCCAAACTGACCACAACCCACAAGTGAGCCAAACACAGCTCAGCTGAATATCAAGAATACACAATATTCAGCTAATTAATGAGTCCTGGGCAAAAATAAATACTAAGGGTTTGTGTTTTCTTATTATATAGTGTTTTTGTGGCAATAAAGCACCAATACACAAAGGATAAGTATGCTACAGTTTATTTGCAAGGCATTACACTTTTCCTTTTGTTTCTGTTCATAAATGATGTATACACAAAAATGCCAGCATACTGATTTAGGCTGAGTAAAATTATGCTAGAGCTTTTTCAAATGCATGTAAAAAATAAAGTATAATACAGAGCATGATGAAAGTAAGGAACTGGCTTCATTCAATACAAACATAAAAGAAATGTCTATTTCTCATGATTCTTCAGGATTCAACATTGCTTACATTCATATTAATATATACTTCCTGTACAGGGAAATCATATGCTAATGTTATTCCTAAAATACTTGACATACTTGTATGCTAAAGAAGTCCAATTAATAAAAAGTCCAAAGTATCTGATTTAGATTAAGCTTATTTGATAATAGATGTTATAAAATTTTACTGATACAATGAAACAACAATAGCTAATGTATATACACTTATTATATGACAGTTACTATTCTAAGTTTCTTACATATAGTAACACCTGTTATCCTAATAGAAATCGAGTTTGTGGCTATTATTTTTATTGTTATTATTTTCCTTATCTATAGATGAGGAAACTGGGATACAGAAAGATTGAATAAATTGCACAAGTTCACACAGGTTATAATTGGTAGAATTAGAATTTGAATCAAGGTACTCTGACTATAGATCCCACATCCTGAACATACTAACTTTCAATATCTTTTTATTTACTAAAAAGTACACCCATGTGATGACAGAGCTCAGGTAGAAAAAAGAGTAGTATCAGCCATATTTGCTCAAAATGAAACAGATTTTTAAAAAATTTCTCTTATGTAATTTGGAAAACAAAAGCATTATAAATGAACTTTGTAAAAGAGGGCCCTAACCAGTTTTCTTTAGAGTAGTATCTGTTTTTTGTTTGTCTCATTACTGCAATTAGGTCTACCTATTTGAATAGTTCAATTGTGAAGTGTGATTTATCAGACTGGGTGAGAATAATAAACAGGAACAAAGGAGAAAATAATAAAAAAGCATAAAATATTTAGGATTAAAACCTCAGACTTATGTTAAGTACTTCATTTTCTAACTCATCAGTTTTCCATATTTAATGTATATATATATCTATATATACACATATATATTTCACAAATATTTTTTAGTTGTAGTTGGACTCAATATCTTTATTTCACTTATTTATTTTTATGTGGTGCTGAGGATCGAACCCAGGGTCTCACACGTGTGAGGCAATCGCTGTACTGCTGACCCACAACTCCAGCCCTATTTACTGTATATATGACTCACTCTGCAGCAGCCTAGATTTCTAGACAACAGTCAACTTGATTGCTGAAAGTTGTATTAGTCTCTAGAGGAACAGAATCAACAACAGGAAGTATAATTATAAAAGGGGGTCTTATTAGGTTGGCTTACTGACCAGAAGCTGCATAGTCCACAATGGCCGCCTGCAGGCTGGAGAGCTGAAAGAACCAGTAGCTATGTAGTCCAAGAGGCTGAAGCCCTAGAACAAAGGGGATCAATGGTGCTACCCTAGTCTGAGACCAAAGGCTTTTGGAGAATCTGATTTGTAAGAGCGAAGAAGTGAGTCCAATATACTCAGATGATCTGCAGTAGCAATCAAGAACCCAGTTAAGAAGAAATGGAGCTTGCATCTACTGCTGCTGCCTTGTTCTTCCAACTTTTAGTCCATCCAGGCCATCATCCTATTGGATGGTGCTATCCACGCTTGGGGAGGGTGTCCATTTAAGTTGGCTGTCCCACATGCCAATCATTCCTAGACACACCCTCACTGACACACCCATAATCCTCTTAATCCTCAGCATCTCTTAATCCAATCAAGTTGACAATTCAAATCGAGTATTACAAGAGCCTAGTCCCACATATATAGAGAGTTGATAAATCTGACAAAGAACAACACTTCAATTGAGAAACCAAAGTGCTAGTTAATTTTATTTTAATCTTAAATAATTTGAATTTCAACCTTCATAGCCACATGTGGTTGTTGCTTTTGCTTTAAACAGCTCTAGAGCATGAGTCAGCAAACAATAGCTCCATGACCAAATCCAGCCACGCCCATATATTTTCCATATTGTTTATAGTTACTTTCACTCTATAAAGGCGAAGTGGATAAAACTATAACTGACCATAGGGCCCATAAAGCCCAAACAATGTTAACTATCTGGCACTGTAATGGAAAGGTCTGTCTACCTTTTTCTGTAGGGAAAAAGATGACCTAATAATTTGGCTTTTCTTATGAAGGCATTGGAGAACCAAAATGATTCTTTTGTAGAAAATAGTGAACCAATTGAATAATAGTATCCAATTTAGAAGACTTTCATGGTTACTTTTGGCACATGGTATTAGAATCACAATAACCAAGGCTCCAGAGAACTGGTATTTATTTCAGATGTGTGTGTGTGTGTGTGTGTGTGTGTGTGTGTGTTGAACATCCTTGGGCATATATACAAAATCTTAAAAGTTAGTTATAAGAATCTTGTCTGATAATTTCATCATCTCCATCATTCCTGGGTCTATTTCTATTGATTAATTTTTCTCCTGAATAGGGGTGTATTTTTGTTTCTTTGCAAGACCTAGTAATTTTTCAATGGATGCCAACCATTGCGGGTTTAACCTTCTTGTGTACTAGTTTTTGTTGAATTCCTTTAAAGAGTATTACACTGCATTAAGGCATATAACTTGGGATCAGTTTTATCCTTTTGAAATTTGTTTTAAAGTTCTATGGTGACTGCCCCAGAGTAGCTTTTAAATTAGGGATAATTCATCCCCATTACATAGGGACTCTATCTTAGGTCGCACATCTATGAAATCTCTTCACTGGTGAGGTACACTATTTTCCCCCTCTTGTTTTTTTGCTCTGGGAATTGTTTGGCTGTGGGGATTTCCCAGTGGTTCTTCCTGCAGCCACATGAGGGTTTACCTAATGAATTTTACCTGTATGAATCAGTACTTTGGCAAAGACTAGAAGGAACATCACTTCAGGTCTCCAGAGTTCTGTCTCTAGGTTGCTTCCTCCCCTCCATTACTCTGTCTTGCAAATTTAGCTGCTTCAATATCTCTGAACTCTGATTTTTGTTTCCCTAACTCTAAAAGAATTGATGAATTCCCCATCTTGGTATTGCAACCTGGACAAAGACTGCAGGCAGTAAACGGGGATTATATAATTTCTGTCATTTCACTCAGAAATTAATTTCTCATGCTACCTGTTGTCAGTGTCTGAAAATAATTGTTTCAACAAACATTTTGTGTGTGTTTCTAAATATTTATGATGGGACAGAAATTGTTGTTACTGTAAATTTTTCATGGGCAGAAATGAAAGTAAAATAATTAATATTTAAGTTAATTTAAAAAACTATATTAAAATTTAGATTGAGTTAAAATCTTAATGTAAATTAAAAAATAAACCTTTTTAACCAAGTCAATAAGAAAAATATGAAACATCTAATTTGTCCTTTGCTCTCCTTTTTATATTTATTCATGATCTGGAGGAGAAATGCATTCTCTATTAACTCAAACACTTTCTCAGCTTCATGAACTCATCTAAGGAAAAGAAATTCCTTTCCATGGCTGCAGAACTATTCTTGGAGAACCCCATGCTTCCACAGGCATATAGTAAGAGTCCAGGAGTTTAGTGAATGTAGATATTTAGACTTCCTTCTGTTTATTAGTTATTCTCTTCAAATCTCATCAGCACCTCTTTATTTCCTAAGTGACTTATCTCTAACTCTCAGATTGATTCTAGTTATCATAATGAATGAATTATTTTTGGAGGTTTATGACTCAGTGAGTCCACATTAGTAATAAATTTGACTGTGAAAATAATTGTCAGAACTTTGGCAAGACAATCAAGGGCATCACATACTTGTCTTGCCAATTTATCAAAACTTTCTGGAATATCTTCTCATATGCCATTTTATATAACTAAGAGGCAAAAGCATAATTCAATAATCACATTTTGAACTTTAGCATATTTTTAAAAAATATTTTTAAAATTGTAGATGAACACAATACCTTCCTTTTATTTATTTATTTTCATGTGGTGCCTAGGATCGAACCCAGTGCCTCATATGTACAAGGCAAGTGCTCTGCCACTGAGCCACAATCCCAGCCCCAGAACTTTAGCATATCTTAAAAATCTCTTTTAATATGATTTAAAATTTTAATAAACTATTTTAAGCAAAATCAATAAATTTTTGAGATAGAAAGCACTTAGTCATAATGTCTCAGCCACCTGGATTTGTTTTCTCCTAGGCATTTTGAAGGAACAAAAATGATGAAATGTGTCATAAAAACAAATTTCCATTTTGGAGATTGAGAAGGGCTTGCCAGTTGAACACCTATGGCTAAGGAAACTGAAAGGGATACTGTGGCTCAAATGGATCAACAAATTGGAGACTAATGGTTCAATCAATATGCTGAAGTCAGAGATTGGACACTAGTGTGAGTTTGTAGTGGCTATAGCTATGTATCATGCAACAGGGAAGGGAGATTGGGAAGAGGAGGAAATGACACAATAGATTGAGGTTGAGTCTGAGTTGGTGCTCTCTATAGGTGCAGGGCTAGTCGCTTGCTTAGCTCTTAGATCTTGCTTACATGTTGGACTAAACTGATTGAGACCCTGGGTTTGATCCTCAGCACCACATAAACATAAATAAGTGAAATAAAGGTTAAAACACCTCAAATAAATCACTCCCCCAAATACAGCAGTTTCACAACCCATTTCCACTTTGGAATATGTGTGGCTCTTCCTTACCTGTCTTCTAAGGAACTGCTCACATGTCCATCTAAGAATCTTTTTCTGGCCAACAGTCAGATAGAAGAGGTCAAAGATTTCCACTCCTCTCCCCACTCTCATTTTTTCTATTTCTTTGTATCTTGAATAGATTTGCTGGAAAAATTAAATAATATTTTAAAATTTGCATTTCAAATCATGAATATTTAAATTTCTTTATTTTTCTTTATTATGTCAGTATGTATTTTATGCTTTTGAAATTGTTATTAGGTGTACATGTTTACTATTCCTATATCTTACTGTTGAAATAACCCTTTTATCATTTACTTCTTGTTACTCTTTTTATCTTTGATTATACTTCTCCCCTTAGAATGTATTTATGATTGATTTTATATTTACTATCTTGCTCTTTGTGTGTGTGTTTTTTTAAAACTTTTGAATTAGTCTTTTCTTCCTTTTCTCCTGATTTCTGGCCTTTAAAAAATATAACCAATTTTCTCATTCCATTTTATCCCTCTATTGACTTTTAAAAAATTGGTTCATTATAATTCTTTATAATAGTGGGATTCACTATGACTTGTTCATACATGTACATCCTCTATTTTTTGGGGGGGGGTGCATGCTGAGGGAGTACTGGGGATTGAACCTGGGGATATAACCACTCAGCCATATCCCCAGCCCTTTTAATTTTTTATTTAGAGATAGGGTTTTGCTAAGTTGCTTAGGGTCTCACTAAGTTGCTGAGGCTGGCTTTGGATTCTTGATCCTCTTGCCTCTCTCTGGAGTTGCTGGGATTACAGGTGTGTGCCACTGTGCCAGATTTGGTTTTTGATTTATACAATTTTTTTGATATTTTATTTAGCAACTAATACAGAGATTTCAGTATACATCTTTTATTTTTATAATCTACCTTGAATGAGTACTTTACCACTTTGCATGTGCATGCACGTGTGCATGCATACACACACCACACACACACACACACACACACACACAAATGGTAGAAACTTACCACAGAATAATTTCACTTAATCCTCATGTCTTATATTTGTCTTTTATTTTTCTGTTTTAAATTTCTAAATATTTTGCTATTATTTTTTTAAATAGTAAATACCCCTTTAAAATATAAAAAAAATGCTTTTCAATATTCTCCCACATAATTACCTTATCTGGTGCTTTTCTATATTTCCTGTGTTCCAGTGTGTTTGTCTGGAATAGTTTTCCTTCATTATGAAGGGCTCCAAATTTTGGATGCTGATGGTGAATTGTTCTGTTTTGTTTGTCAGAAAATAGTTTTATTTTACCTTTAATGTTTGTAGTTTTTTTTTCTGGGTATAGAGTTTTAGGTTGGAAGTTTTTCTTTCAGCACTTCATGGATATTATCCCACTGTTCTCTATGCTTTATAGTATTGTTAAAAAGTCAGCTGCATTTCCTGCTTTCTTTTTTTTTTTTTTTTGCCCTCAAATCAAACATGCCTTTTTAACCCTTTGGTTCACTTTTATGATCTTTTCTATTTCTTTGATTTACAGAATTTCAACTATGATGAGCTATTGTATGGCTCTCTTTGTATTTATCCTTCTTGGATTTGCTGAAGGTTCTTGAATATGTGGGTTGATATTTCATTTCAATTTTGGAAGTCTTGATCCTCAATTTTTTGTCTATTTCATATTCTTTCTTCTCCATGTGGAATTTTAGTTAAACATACATTTGGATAGTTGTTAGAGGTTGAATTTTTCCTACCTCCCTAGCCCCTCAGAAGAAAATGTTGAAATTCCTTTTGCAGCACTTTAATATGTGGAAGTAGGGTCTTTGCACATGTAATTAGTTAAAATGAAATCATGCTGGAGTGAGGCCTGTCCATTGTGCTGTCCTTATTAGAAGAGGCCACGTGGAAACAGACATTCATGGGGAACATAGCGTGAATATGAAGGTAATGAGGAGAAACTCTTATCGAGTAGTACCAGGAGGAATATTAACCTGGGTGGTATCTCAGCTTATTTTCTGCTGCTAATAATACACTTCCTCAAAATGGTTAAGTTATAAAGAAAAGGGGCTTATTTTAGTTCATGGTTCTGATAATGGTCTTCTTGCCAGCCGAGTCATGAGGTGGCACATGTCATCACATGGAGAGATACAGGGTGCATAACAGAGACCTAGCCCCACTGGATTTTATAACAGGTCTTCTCTTGAGATAATCCATCAACCCACTGATTGATTAAGCACATGAATGAATTAACACAGTTATTTGGGCAGAGCTTTAATCTTCTCATAAAGGTCTCGCTCTATCCCTCATCTTAACATATTATAATGAAGATTAAGTTTCAACATGAGTTTCAAAGAAGAGGACCCATATTCAAACCATTGTACTGGGGAAGACAGGAGACATCTATTCTGCAGTCATTTTAAGCGGTTTCCATTGTTCATTTGAGTGATATAGTGAAGTGTGGGCAGGGAGGAGGGTACAGCAACTTCTTGAGGACCAGCTTGGCTCCAGGCTCTTTGCTTATGATGTCTTCTTTAATCTTTATGAAATCCTATCAGGCAGGTTTCATAAGCCCATTATAGAAATAAAGTAAGATCTAGGATGTTAATTATTAATAACTGGTCTAGGGTCAAAGAGTTTCAAAGTGACTGTTGAATTTCAAAATCAGTTTTATCTGATTTCAAAATTTCCACTCTTTCTAAGGAAAGGTTTTAGTTCTGCTTCTGGAATTAAAATAACAAGGATGAATAAAATGAAAGCACTCTACACCTCTTTCTGATGACGGAAACTTTATTATCATAAATAAGTGTTTTTAACTGGGCATTCTTGAATCCCTACAAATGGATCATAGAATCTCTGATATTCTATGTAAAATCTCATGTGTGATCATGCATGCTTAGGTGTCCAGGCTCATAATTAATCATACATGAAATTTCCCAGGAAATTCAGGGAACTAGATTTCCTCAAGTCCTTGTTGACAGGCCAAGCGCTCATACAGAGATGATTAGGATGTGATTATTTCCCCCACGAAGCTCACTATTTAGTAGGAAATTGACATATAAACAGATTTGTAGACAATGCATAAATGCCTTAGAAAAAATGTGAACAAGACTCTGTAGAACACCAAAGGAAAATTGTTAATTATGTCTGGTTGTTGGATGGAAGTGTCAAGAATTTTTCTCAGAGAAAGTGATGATGAAACAACAGTATTAATTAGCCAAGTGAATTTTGTAGAGAGATGGAACTACTTTCGTCTAAGTCCCAGATATAGGGAACATTCTGTATGGTTAGTATCCACAGTGGGTTGGTGGGCAGTGAGTCTGGAGAGATGGCCAGATCTTGGGTGATCTTCTATGCAAAGCTAGAGTTGGACTTGATGTGGACTTTTGCTTTTCAGCATAAGAACCCCTTTGACAACCTAATGACAGTTTTAGTACCTTATTCAGAAAAAAAAAAATCTTTATATATGCAGCAAAATCTGCATGGAATTTTAGGGGGTTCATGGAAGAGGAACTTTGTAGTATATGAATGAATACCTCCAGAAAGTTTAAAGAAGGTGTTCTATTATGGTGTTTATGTAACAGAAAGATGATGTGGAAGTTTTAGAGGGGGTTGGTAGTTGAATAAAGTGACCCTCAGCAAGTTGCAGAGAGAAATGGTAATGGCTTAAATGAGGGCCTCAGTGATGCAAACAGAGAAGACAGGATAAGTTTGAGACATATTTTAGTTGGGGGGGGGGGAATCTACAGAATTTGAGGATGGACTAGAGATGGGAACTGAAAAAGAAGTCAAGTTAATTACTTTTGTTTCTTCTTTTTCTCAGGGGTTGGTCTTCATGTCCAGTCGTCTCAACCTGAATATACTGGGGTCTTTTTTAACTTTTCAGTTGAATTTCTCCCAGTAGCGTGAAGGCTCGACTCAATACTTGACATCTGCCCCACTTTGATAGCCAACCTGTTTAACCCTGGCAGAGACGCCTCTTCCCTCATAGATCCACTGTGATTAGAGGCCTGTTTCTAAGCTATCACTAGTGACTTCCTCTTTAACCGCTTACAGCAGTACTGAGGAGACAGATTCTCTCAAATGTCTTTGACAATCAAATTGATATTCTTAAAGAGCCTTCTCCCCAGAGATTTATTAATCAAAGTGTTGTATCAAAGGTGATTAAATGCAACAACTCCAAATTGCCTCAGGCAAAAGACAATGGAATTCAGTGTATAAATGTGTATGTTCCCTGCATGAGTTTGTCCAGTATATAAAAGGCTAATCTGTCAGCTGTAGCTACACATCCCTTGGACCCAGAGACCTGCAGGAAACCAATGCAGGACTGGGCAAGGCTTCTGATTTTATAAGAAATCTTATCAGGGAATTATAAAATATTTGCTTTCATAAAAATATTAGTAAGTTGTTGAGTAAGGCTGAAACCAGAAAAATATTTATTTATTTTTATTTGGAGATTTTATTTTAACTTATTCTCTCCATTTCCTTAGGGTTCCCTGACTCAGTATATATTATTTATACTTACACCAATGAAATAAAATTTTTAATTTTTATTTAAAGAGATGTCATAGAGTTTTGACCTATGAAGACATTTGTATTATTTTGTAACATGGACTAAAACAAATGTAATAAAACATTACTGATTTGATTTATACATGTGAAATTCCTAAGAAATTGATAATTTCCTAAGAGAAATGAGTGGCGGAATAAGCCCCTCTCCACACATGGTAATGCTACCAACTTTGTCTTCAGAACAGAACTGGTGTTGCACAGTGAAATAAGAATCAAATGGGTTCATGTGTTTTCAAATAAGCTTGAGTGAATGCAGCCCTTTTTGCGTGTTTTCGTGTTATGCAGATGAAGTATCTGCTATGTTAGACAGAAAACAAATTAATGACTCAAGTTATGTGAATGTATTATACTTGTTCAGAATTCTTGGGTGCAAACTGTAGAAATTTGCTACCTAAGTTTGCCCAAGTAGGAACTTATTGAGAGGATACAGGAAAATTTCACTTTAATTGAATGACAGGAGCTATAACTGGATTGGACTGGAACTCACTGGGCTGGAGCTGCATTCTTGGAGGATTTAGAGCTGGCGGTTTCAGGTTATGGGATTTCATGTTTGTGTTTGGCTGTTGATATGAATTCACATCCATTTTTTCAGCATGTACTTTGTATATCTCTTAGACCTGGTGCAATCATACCTGGGATAGGAGGTAAGCAGAAGAGCAAGAGTTATGGCTGGAGACTCAGGAACGGCTAAGGGCAGCACAGTCAAGGAAAGATTCTATTATAGGTTTTAATTGAGATATGTTGCTTTTAAATAAATTAATTTAGGTAACAGTGATAGTAATTCCTATGAATGAGGCATAATGCTATACATTTTTTCCTATTTTTATCTGTTTAATGTAATCCTAAAGTAATTATTTAAAGTTGAAAATATTATACCTATACTGTTGATAAGGAAACTAGAGTTTTGAGAGAAATGAGAAAAGATTGACCCAAGGTCACATCTCAAGTAACTTGGGCTCCAAGATTTAATTTCATGTCTATCTGACTCCAGTACTAAGTTTTTTAACCCCTATGCAGTGTGATGAGCTCATCTTAATTAAGAATTTACTATCTTCTCTAGATTTTGAGGGAGTTTTTCTCTGCACTTCCAAAGACAGCAAGGAGAAGTAATGCAAGAGACTCAAATTACAGTCTTTTGATGCACGTCCCGACAATACTCATTATGGTTTGGATGTGAGGTGTCCCCCAAAACTCAAGTGTAAGACAGTGCAAGAAGTTTCAGAGGAGAAATGATTGGATTGTGAGAGTCTTAACTCAATCAGTGAGTTAATCCCTGATGAGATTAATTGAGTGGTAACTAAAGGCAGGTGTGGCTGAAGAAGTGGTTAATTGGGGGTGTGGCTATGGGGTATATATTTTGTATCTGTAGCTGGAGTCTCTCTCTCTACTTCCTGGTGTGAGCTGCTTCCCTCTGCCACACTCTTCTGCCATGATGTTCAGCCTCACCCGGAGCTCTGAGGAATGGAGCCCCTCTTCTATGGACTAAGACCTCTGAAACCATGAGTCCTCGAATAAACCTTTCCTCCTATACACTAGTTCTTGTCAGATCCTTTAGTCACAGCAGTGAAAAAGCCAAGACAATATTGAATGGTTAGGATAACAGGATAAGTTTGTACTAGCTGCTATGACAAATAGCTCTAACTTCTCAGTGGCTTAAGTAACAAATATTTATTTTTTTCATGCTCTTAGAGGCCAATGGTGATATTCCTGGTTGGGTGGCTCTCTAAGGTAGCTACAAGTCTACAAGAGGTGACTTGAGAATCCAGGCTTTTTCCTTCCTGTACCTCTGCCATCTTTAGTGGGTGAGTGGAACAGCCTAACTTCTCCCAAGTGCTTTGTACTGGAAATGACATATTATTTCATTCTCACTGTGAACTAGGTATATAACTTTACCTAGAACAGATTAAGTAAGTATACCATCAGTCTCTGCCACACCATGTATTTCTTAGAAGTGTTGTGTTTCTTAATTTTTAATTAAGAAATAATTTATTTACTTCCAATTTAGTTACTTCTACTTTGTTAGTTTTCTGGTCACATTTTAGTTATTAATTTCTAAATTAATTGAATTGTATGCATAAAATGCAGTTTGTAAAGATAACAATTCTTTGAAGTTTATTGACTTTAATGACCCTGTATATAGTAATTTTTCATAAATATTCCACATATGCTAGAACAGTATGTGTATTTCACCATTTTTGGCACTGATGTTCTAAATATGTGCATTAGTTCAAGCTCATTAATTGTGTTGGTGATACTGTCTGTATCCTAATTAATTATTTTTGCATGCTTGAGAAAATTGTGTGAAAATCTCCCACTGTGGTGTAATATTTGTTTATTTCTCTTAATAGTCCTGACATTTATTTTTTAAAAATTTGAGTTTATGTTATTTGATATACAAATTTTTTAATTTGTAAAATACTCTGGAAAATATGTTTTAAATGGCATTTAAAACATATTTTCCAGAGTATTTTACAAATTAAAGTGGATTATAAAAATTAATTGCTTATGGAATAAATACTAAATTTAGATTGGAGGAGTCTAAAATAAAAAAAAAACCATAATGACTTGTAGATATTGAAAGTCAATTTCTCTTTCACGTACTGGTCCTAGCTTGAATGGGTAGGTTGGCAAGGTGGCTCTATATAGTCACTTAGGGACTCAGGTTTCTTCCCACTTGTTTGTCCAACAACCCAGGGTATTGTCCATCTGCAGGGACAAAGTGTGGGTGGTGGGCATGCCCATGTTTTCATTTCTTGAAAAGGAAAAGGAAATAAATGTGTATTTTTTACTTACAACACATTATTATCAAGTGCTTGGTATTTGGAATTTATCCATGTATTTAACACGTTATATTCTTTTAATGTTTTCTAAACTCTTCATTTTTTTTCATCTCAGATTCTCCATTTGTGAAAACTTTCCTTCTGTCTGATGAATACTTTTGAGAATTTCTTTTAAAGAGCATCTGCTTTTTAAAAATCTCTATTTTTATTTGTCTGCAAAGGTTTATATTCATGAGAGGTGAGGTTTCCTGTTTGTTGTGTCCAATTTAGCCACAGTTTCCACTCTTGGTGGTGTAGAAGTCCAGCTGACAATTATTTTCTCTTAGTAACTTGAAGGTATTTCCTTCTTTATTTCTTGATTCAACTTTGATGTTGAGAAGACAGATCTCAGTCAAATTGTTGTTCCTTTGAAGGTAATTTTTTTGTTCCTGCCTACCTAAAGTCGTTGTTGTTGTTGTGTGTGTGTATTTGTAATTGCTGTTTTGCTCTTGATTGTAGTGTTACATAAATTCACTTTGATGGGATTAATAAATTTATTTTTCTTTACCTTTGTTGGGTGCTATTGGGCGCTTAAAACTTGTAGATTGATATATCTTAGCTAGTTCTAGGATATTCTCAGCCATTCAGTTATTATGTCAGCCCTATTTTAAAATTTCCTTCCCATCTCCAAAATGGTAATTACATATATGTTAGAAATTGCAAGTTTATTTCTTTCATTTAAATATTTTTTTTTTGTAGTTTCTATGCCTTGTTTCTGTATTGCATTCTGGATAATATTTTCAGAAATATTTTCCAGTTCTATAATTCTCTCTTTAGTTTTATCTGATTTGCTTTTAAATTTATCTTTTGTGTTTTCACATGTTGAATTTCTAATCCTTGGTATATCAGAATGTGACCATATTTGTAGGTAGAATCTTTAAAGAAGTAATTGAGGTAAAATGAGGCCATATAGGTAGACTCTATTCCAACATGATCACTCTCCTTATAAGAAGATGAGATTAAGACATAGACACTCAGTGAGGGAAGACTATGTGAAGATATCAGAAAAAGGCAAACATCCACAAGCTAAGGAGAAAGAATTCCAAAGAAACCAATCCTGCCTACACCTTAATCATAAACTTCTATCCTTCAAAACTGCGAGGAGGGTTAAATAAATTTCTCTTGTTTCAGCCACCCAGGCTGAGGTATTTTGTTATGGCGGCCCTAGCACATGAATATGCAGACCATTCAGTGTATCGAACATGGTTTGGCCTTTTGACTTTCTTTAAAAAAGTCTAAAATGAAAGTCATTGTAACACATTCCTGGAACCAAAACAGATGAACAAAGAAGTCCAGAAAATTTTAATCTTTGTGAATCCTTGAAGAATCATTTAAAGTTAGTTATAAGGCTTTGAGTGTTATATTATTTGAATATTAGATCTTCTCCTTCATCGCTAAGACTTGAATGTCCTTTCTGTGAGACCTAGTCAGATTATGCATAGCATGGGTAACTGGCAGATCATAGATGGAACAGGCAGGCACTTAAATGCAGTAATTTCAGAAGTAGTTTTTGTTCATCTGTTCCCTGATATTCAAAAGTTTATTAAAGAACCAATATTTATTATTTGTTATTTGTGTACTTATCTTATTTGGAGAAAGGGATGACATTTATTTACAGTTGGATATGAAATTTCCAAGTGCCCTTTCTGTCTAGGAAGAGCTTTGAGCTACTCTCATTCACTTGGGTTTAACCAAAAGACCAAGGAAATACCGGGAGAAGATTTCATCTATGTAATTTAAAATCTTGAACATGGAGCATCCAACCCCATAGCAGCATGAAAGTCATATGGTAAATCTTTACAGCAAGGGTCTTGCTTTCTGCCTCTGTTTCATGGTATGTATGTTGGGTGAAGACTCACACTACTCACTTTATCTGTACCTTGTAAGGCGTGTCTTCATTTATAATGCATGTCACTGTTCAAGGTGTACATTGTCTGTCCTTACTTTTGTGTGTGAATGTGTGAGGTTTCTGAATCTTCTGACACTGTTGATCTTTCATAATGCAGTGGAATTATGCGTGGCGTAAGCTTTTAAGCTCAAAGGCATCTGCTAGAAATCATTTTCTCACTTAATTACTGAAATAGCCCTTCAAATGTAATTTGATATTAAATTCCTATACCATATTATAGGTTTCACTTTTAAGAATACCAACACAATGGACAAATGTTTTCCATCAAATATGTTTGATGACAGATATTTTGGTTTGCCAGTATAATGAAATGAGATTAGTGCTGCCAGAATTGCTTCTCTCTCTCTTTTTACCCCCTCTTCATTTTTGTTTAAAGAAACGACTGGTTAAATTACTAGGGTTGGAGAATGCAGCTGCTTTTTTTATGGGCTGCATAATTTTGCTCTCTTGATTTCCTGGTTTACTTGGCAAGGTTTCTAAATCAATGTTTAAATAGGAAAATGTCCTGACCAACTGAAAAACCCTTGTGGTTCTTAAATACATTTATGAAGCAACACTCGATAATTTCTCAAATCGCAGTATTACAGTTCCTTGGAATATGTAACTTTTGCTTCGATGAAGATCAGGACATTTAAAAATTCTAATTGTTTCCTTGGTGGGTTTAATTTCAAAATTTAAAGTCTATGTATTATCAGCATATTAGGGAAATTATAATTTCCATAATAGGCAATTTTTTCAAGAAGACCTCGTAGCAATTGTTAGGAAAGAAGCAGTAATGCTTGGGTGGAGGAAATTTCTTAGAAAAATTAAAGTTGATGTTTTGACAACATGTCCTAGGCTAACATTTGTCAACTATGTTTATTTCTGCTCCTCAGAATCCACAATAATAAACTTCCAACCAACATACCAACCCTGACATTTTCATTTTGACAGCCAAATCAATTGGTTGCGCTGATAGAGTTTCTTTTTAGATGGAGGTTAGCCAAATTTTTCTTTTTAACTGTTGAACCAGACAATCCTAACCAGCTAAAAAAAAATATGAAGTCATAAAACTATGGGCCACTTATTTTTCTCTGCTGACTCAGTAGAGGGTCACTCAACCACAAACTCTGTGCACTTATTATGCCCCTTTCCGTGTTCCCTTTGGCAAGTTGGGCATTTGAATCTTTCCCTCTCTTGGCCACTTCTGCTGTCACTGTCCTGATTGACTTATGTCAAGGAGGAAATATGAGCAGGTTATCCCTGCTGGAGCTATGTGACTGGCCTGCTGGTTGGACAGAATCAGAAACAAGTTAAAATGTCTCTTACTCTACCAGCGACTCTTGCCAGGCTGCCTGAAGAGTGCTGGAAGGCTGTAAATAACCCTTGGCTTGTACTCGAGTTCTCCTTCTTTTAGGTCAGACTCTTGGCTGAAGCAGAAGTCTTGCTGTCAACATAGAATCATGAGCCTTACTCTAAACCCCTTGATATGAGAGGAGCTCTGCCCGATGGCCTCAGTTTCACTGAAGGTGGCATGACTATCTGCTGAGGCCACAGGATGTTCCGCGCTGATGAGAGTCTGGGCTTGTTATGTGTGTCAGCTGTGGACTTAGATAGAGCTTAGCAATTAAATTCCGGGAGAGGATTCACTGTGGAAACTATGTTGAGCACGAATACTCCCGAAAGCCCCTTAAGTCAGAGTTTTATTACATGACATGTGTCCATGTGAAAGAGTTCATGTGAGACAGAGGAAAGAGAGGGGGAGCGGTGCTCAGTGAAAGGTAGAATGTACGTGCTTTTAAAGTAGAACATAAGCTCTGGTATAGCCCTGGCTTCCAACTGTGCTTGGAGGGTTTTCAGGCCTTGTGGATGAGGGTAGAAATAAGACCACAGACACTGCCTTTTGCTTTTTACAACACAATTGAATAAGCACTGGATAATTGGGTGGCTTGTGGTAAGCTATAATTATAGGCTGTGGTTCCATTTGGAAGAGGAAAATATTTGGATCTGATTGGATGCCCAAAGTATTTAATAAGTTACTGAAAAATAAAAGTGACTTCCAAAGATAACTGTTAAAACTTTGACCCATGTCACAAGACTCAAAATCGGTAGTTCAACTTAATTCTTTTTCTTATTCTCACACCTTCATTATTTACTTAAGTCAGATTAAAGATGAGGCTTTCAAATGTGAGAACTAAGTGTTTGAGTGAAGGCTTAGGCCTACAACATTGCTACATGGAGATAGTCCTTGATTAACAAACCTGTCATGTTGACATTCTCAAATGCTGGCCTTTCCTTGTTCATGCTCTTGTGTGCTCAACCTCTGACCCAGTTCTAGCCTCTTCCCCATCAGTTCCCTGTACCACCATCTGTGTGGGAATCTCTGCCTCTAGTCTAGAGCATATTACTATCAATAGGTTGGAACTAGGCAGGGTCCTGGCCAGGACTCTATTATACGACTTGAGGAGGCAGAGCTTTTGTGTACAATGTGAAAGTTCCTCCCTGGTGTTTCCAAGTATCAGATCCTGCTCTCACTTCTGCTCTCCCTGGTGGCAGAGAGGCATGGAATGGGCATACCTGTCACTGCTGCACTGGGAGGAGGCTGGCCCTAGCTTTCCTAGATGGAGCTAAATTTCTTATAGAATGGTCTAAAGCACTCGTTGTAACATGGTCATGCCTCAGTACTCACGGGGAATTGGTTTTAGGCCATCCCTCACACCTAGCAGATACCAAATTCTGTGCTTCAGTCTCATATGTAAAATGGTGTACCATTTGCATATAACCTCCTGACAACTTCCTGTATAGTCAAAATCATCTCTAGATTATCGATTATACCTAATACAATGTAAATGCTCTGTAAGTATTGGTTAACTGATAATGACAACAAAAAACCTGTTCATGTTCAGTACAGATACAAATACTTTTTTTTTTCAAAATATTTTTAATTGTGGTTGGTTGAATCTGTGCACGGGAAATCCAGGATAGGGGGCTGACTGTATGTGGTCCAGGGACATAAGAGGTTTAGAAGAATTGTGTGTGAATCTCTGTGTGTGTGTGTGTGTGTGTGTGTGTGTGTGTGTGGCGGGTGTTAGTGGAAAAATTGGGTCCAAGTTTCAAGCAACAAATGTATGATGGAGCTTTTGGAACATCCCTATTTAGTAATGTGATTTCCTATGCTAAATGTATCCAGTTCCTCTTCTTTCTGCGTGGTTCTTATTCCTTCTTTCTTTTTTTCTCTTTGAATTTTTATTATGATTCATATACATATGACATTTTGCAGAAATACATAAATGTGACATTATCGTATATACTACAGATTTTTTTGCAGTCTTTTTAAAAAATATGCTGTTTTAATTGAGCAAATAAAGGAATTTTTGAAAAACATATGGTTTTGCAGTCTTTTCTTTCTTTTCTCTTTTTTGGTTCAGCTTTCCTCTTCTAATCTCCTACTCCACCTTTACTAATATCACTCCCCTTCTTTCCTAAGAACCCAAGCCAACACCTTTACACCCCTCTCCCTTATACTTCTCTGTGCTCACATGATTATAGAGAAATACATGAGACCCACCCCCACATTCATACTGTGGGGAGCCATTCTCACACGTGACTGGGCGACTCCCCGTTAGGGTCTGAGGCGTTCTGGCTGTGTCGGAACTTTCCTGGCCCTCTCCTAATGAGAGAACCCGTCCGTGTTGGGGTGTGACTGACCACTGACCCCGAGGGCCCAATCACTGACCCTGACCTTTGAGTGCGGCCCCCCCTCAACCTTCATTGGGTGGAATTCTCCCCTGAATTTCTTGTTCCCCAATAAAAGGCTACTCCCTGGCGTGCTCGCTCTCTCCCTCTCCTGCTAGCCCTGAGTAATCCTTGCTGCCCTGCCAGGCGGTTAGAGGTGGGAACCAGAGAGGGGACCTGGCAATAGAAATAAGGTAACTGAGTCTGTGTGTTTTATTTCGATCTCTGCTAGCTAACTTTTATGACAAGAACCTCATTAAAGAAACCATTGCGCTGGCCGCATGGTGGATATACGATGATGACAATGAAGATGATGATGGTGATGAGGAGGAGGATGATATTTTGGTGGTATTGGAAATTTTACCTGGGGGCATCCTACCACTACACTACATCCCAATCCAGTGTTTAGTTTTTGAGACAAGGTTTTTCTAAGTTGGCCAAGCTGGACTTGAACTTGCAATTCTATTGTCTCTCCCTCCCGAGTGTCTGGAATTACAGGCATGCACTACCATGCCTGGCTAAATATACTCTTATGCAACATAAATATAACACATTCTTATAATTTTTGGTCAATATTTTTCTTTCTTTTGAGAAGATAATATTATATACACCTTTTTTTGACCTTGTTACCTTGTACAATTCTTGCTATTATGGTTTCAATATTGAGTGTCCCCCCAAATGCATGTGTGAGACAATGCAAGAAAGTTTAAGGATGAAACGATTGTGTTATGAAAGCTTAACTCAATCAGTGTGTTAATCCTCTGATAGGGGTTAACTGGATGGTAGCTTTAGGTAGGTAGGGTGTGGCTGGAGGAGGTAGGTCCGTGGGGGTGTGCCTTTGGGGTTTATATTTTGCCCTTGTTGAGTAGAGCTCTCTCTCTGCTTCCTGGTGCCATGTCCTTAGCTGCTTTCCTCCACTATACGCTTCTGCCATGATATTCTGCCTCACCTTGCACCCCAAGGTATGGAGGGATCTGGCTGTGGACTGGGACCTCTGAAACTGTGAGCCCCCAAATATACTTTTCCTCTTTAAAATTGTTCTTGTCAGGTCATTTGGTCACATTAATGAAAAGCCTGACTAGAACACTTATCAAGTCAGCAGGTATTTCTTTTTAATGACTGTATACTAGTTATGGAGTGTGGATGCCCCACAACTATATGACCATACCCTATAGATGGACTTTTACTTTGTGGCCCATTTTTGTTAGTGCAGTGTTACAATAAACACCCTTACTCAGATTTCCTGTGGTTAGAGCTACTTTCATTTACGTAGGAATAGATGCCTGGGAATGAACTGACTCTGCTGAAAAATATGAAGATTCTAAATTTAAGTAAAGATATTGCAAGATTGTTTTTTCCAACAGTTTTAGTAATTCATTCACATTCCCACCATTCATATGGGGAAGTGCTTTCCCTTACATCCTTGGCAGAATATGCATAACCAAACTTTTTCATTTTTGCCCAATATCTCCTTATTATTTTAATTTTGACTTTTTGAACTCCTGATTTACTCTAAGATATTTCTTGGTATTACTTTTCTCTGACTTTCTGTGTTCCCTGTCTGCTCCATATCTCTACTGGGTTGTTTTTTCTGCATTGTAAGTTTGGAAGACATTATCTATTACAGATAAAAACACTTTGACTGTCCCCTTTATTGCATGTGCTTTCCCCCATATTGATTATTCAACAAATATTTTTCTGCCTTTTCCTGCATATTTTTAAAAAATCTACACAAAAGGTTTATCTTTTAAAAATAGTTTCTTAGTATCTAATTTTAGTAAAAGAATTTCATCCACTTAGATTGTATTGTCTATATCTTTGATTTGCTTAGAGAGTTTTGTTTTATTTTTTACCCTTAAGTTTTTAACAAAGCTAGTATTTTCTAAACAATCTCCTATTTTGTCCCATTAAATTCTCAAATATATTGAAATATAATTTTGAGCTTTGTTCTGTACCAATGCTCTTTTGTCTATTCCTAGGCTAGGAACTTGTTAATTATAGTTGGCGTGCTAAGATGGTCTGATATCAGATAGGGCATGTCTCCTTGTGCCAGGTTTCTATTTTGAAACTTTGACTCTTCTCTGGGATTGATTTCCTCTAGAAATTTTTAGGATTGTTTTCTCCAGTTCCACAAACTCCCCAAAGTATGTGTTTATTTATATTAGTATATACCTTTGTGTATATTTATGTGGGCAGGAACACATGTGTAATTATATATATATTATGTATTTGTTTATTATGTGTGTGTGTGTGTGTGTGTGTGTATATACATGTTTATAATTTTAAAAAATTTGGTAGTAGTATTCTTTATTACCTTAAAGTGATATCCTTTCCTATTTTTCCTCAAATATATAATAAGAATGTCTTATAAGATACCATATATCTGAATTTTAGAACACTTTTTAGTATCCTTGATATGACTATTTATTTGCTTTTCTTCCTTTAACAATCAGTACAACTAATTCCATTGATACATTACTGATAATGATCTACACTTGTGTTATTGAATTAAAACTTTCTTGAACAGAGTGGACTATTAATTTGCTATCAAACTGGATTTTCTTAATATTTTCTCATGAATTTTGCATTTATATTCAGAAAATTTTCTTTTTGTGTGTCATCTTTACCAGGTTTTGAAGTAAAAGTTATATGGTTTTCAGAAAACTTTCTTGCTTTAAAAAATTTTTTTTAGTTGTAGAAGGACACAATAGTTTTATTTTACTTACTTATTTTTTTATTTTTATGTGGTACTGGGGATTGAACCCAGTGCCTGGCATGTGCTAGGCAAGCGCGCTGCCACCGAGCTACAATCCTAGCCCTTAAAGTTATACAGTTTTCATAAAATGGATTGAAAGAACTATCCATATTTTTCTGTGGTCTAAATCAGTTGAATTAATATTATTTTCCTTTAATTTTATTTTGAGGAAAAACATGTAGTAAACTTCATTTTTTGGTGCACAGTTCTATGAATTTTAAAATATGTAATTCATATGATCACAAGTATAAACAAACAAAATATAGAAAAATTTAATCCACACAAAACTCTTAATTTCTAACCCTTGGCAAACAATGATTCTTTCTCCAACACTATAGAGGGAGTCTTTCCAAGGATGCCATGGAAATGGAACTAGAATATGTGAATTTTCAAGACTGGCTTCTTTGAGACTATCTTCTTTTACTATGCATAGTGCCTTTGAAATTCATCCATGTTGTTCCGTGAATCAATAGTTTGCTTGTTTATTCATTCAGCTGTTGAAGGACTTTTGGTTTGTTTCCAGTTGTTGGTGATTATTAATAGAACTGCTGTAAACATTCATATACAGGTTTTTGTGTGAATATGTTTTAATTTCTTTTGGGTAAATACCAAAGTGTGGGATGGCAGGGTTGTGAGGAAAGAGTATGTTTAACTTTATGAAATGCTGTCAAACTGTTTTTGAGAGAGGCTGTGTACATTTTACATTTTCATCAGCAATGTATGAGAGATCCATTTGTTCGGCATCCTTGCCAGGACTTGGTATTCTCAGTATTTTAAAATTTTTCCATTTTAACAGGTGTGCAGTGGTAGCACATCATACTTTTAACTTGCCTTTCCCTAATGGCTAATGATATCAGACATCTTTCATGGCTTATTTGTCATCATATATTCTGTTTTAGTGAAGAGCCTGTTCAAATCTTTTGCCCATTTTAAAATTAGGTTGTCATACTTTTCAGTTACAAATCCTTTATGGATCTTTAACTTGAAAATATTTTCTCCAAAGACATAGCTTACCTTTTGTTCTCTTAACAGTGTCTTTCATTGATTAAAATTTTTAATTTTGATGAAGTATATATTATCAACATGGTATTCTATAGATATTGCTTTTGGTGTCTTATCTATGAACTTTTTTGTTATCCCAACTCATGAATTTTTTTTGTTTTCCTCTTAAGAGTTTATAGTATTATGTTTTATATTTAGCTCTCTGATCTAATGGATCAATGATCCATTTTTGGTATATTTTTATAAAGTACAATTAAATTTTTATTAAGCAGAGTTGTGCATTTTTTTGCATATAAATGATTAATTGTCCCAACACCACTTGGTGAAAAGACTATTCTTTTTCTATTACATTGACTTTGCACCTTTGTAAAAAATCAATTTTCCATACTTGTGTGGGTCTATTTGTACAATTTCTATTCTAGTCTGTTGTTCTGTGTGTCTATCCCATCTGAGAGCACCATGGTCTTGATTAGTATAGTTTTATAGTATTGTTTTAATATTTCTGTGTGTACAAAAATGTGTCACATCTATCAAATTTTATAGATGATAAATAGAATAATTTGGGTGAAACCAGATTTGCAAAAATCAAGTGAATGCAGTCAAGACTCATCATCATGATCTAGGGAGGATTTTCGTGCCAAGAAGTGAGTTATGTGTCTCTAACTACAGAGCAATAGTAACAAAAACAGCATGGGACTGGTACCAAAAGAGGCAGATAGACCAATGGTACAGAATAGAGGACACAGAGACCAATCCACAAAATTATAACTACCTTATATTAGACAAAGGTGCTAAAAGCATGCAATGGAGAAAGGATAGCATCTTCAACAAATGGTGCTGGGAGAACTAGGAATCAAACCGGAAACTCTGCGTCTAATAGAAGAAAAAGTTGGCCCTAATCTCCATCTCATGGGGTCGGGCTCCAAATTCCTTAATAGGACACCTATAGCACAAGAGTTAAAATCAAGAATCAAAAATTGGGACGTACTCAAACTAAAAAGTTTTTTCTCAGCAAGAGAAATAATAAGTGAGCCTACATCCTGGGAACAAATTTTACCCCTCACACTTCAGATAGAGCTCTAATCTCCAGAGTGTACAAAGAACTCAAAAAGTTAAACAACAAAAAAACAAATAATCCAGTCAACAAATGGGCCAAGGATCTGAACAGACACCCCTCAGAGGATATACAATCAATCAACAATTACATGAAAAAATGCTCACCATCTCTAGCAATCAGAGAAATGCAAATTAAAACCACTCTAAGATACCATCTCACTCCAGTAAGAATGACAGCCATTATGAAGTCAAACAATAACAAGTGCTGGCGAGGATGTGGGGAAAAAGGTACACTTGTACATTGCTGGTGGGACTGAACATTGGTGCAGCCAATTTGGAAAGCAGTATGGAGATTCCTTGGAAAGCTGGGAATGAAACCACCATTTGACCCAGCTATTCCCCTTCTTGGACTATATCCAAACGACCTAAAAAGAGCATATTTCAGGAACACAGCTACATCAATGTTCATAGCAGCACAATTCACAATAGCTAGACTGTGGAACCATCCTAGATGCCCTTCAGTAGATGAATGGATAAAAAAAAATGTGGCATTTATACACAGTGGAATAATACTCAGCACTAAAAAGTAATAAGATCATGGCATTTGCAGGGAAATGGATGGCATTAGAGCAGATTATGCTAAGTGAAGTTAGCCAATCCCTAAAAAACAAATGCTGAATGTCTTCTCTAATATAAGGGGGGTGACTCAAAGCAGAGTAGGGAGGAAGAGCCTGAGAAGAAGATTAAACAGGGAAGAGACGTGGGAGGGAATGGGAGGGAGAAGGGGAATTGCATGGAAGATGGAAGGAGACCCTCATGATTATACAAAATACATATATGATGGTGTGAGGGTGAAGAAAAAAAAGAGAGAGAGATGTGTCTCAGTAGATTGGGTAGAGAGAGGTGATGGGAGGGGAGGGGAGGAGAGGGGGGATAGGGAGGGCATCAAAATACAACAGACACTAGTATTGCTGTCTGTATATACGTGGCTGTGAAACCAATGTGATCCTGCAATCTGTACAAGTGGAAAAATGAGAATTCATACCCCATTTGAATCAAATGCATGATATGTCAAGATCATTGTATTGTCTTGATCAACTAATAAAAAAAGAAGAGGCCCAATTAGCAAAAAAAAAAAAAAAAAAAAAAAAAAAGAAGTGAGTTATGACCTTCGTTGGGAGGGGGAGATTTAGCGAAGTTTCCAGGAAGTGATGCTTGAACTAGACTTTTGGTCTTGGATTTTGCTAAATTTGATTGTGACTGAAGAAATACATCCTAAATTGAGGTAAGAGATTTCAAAGGAAAAGTCAAATTTTCAGTATGGATTCTGTGACAGAAACAAGAAAGAGAAGAGTTTAAGTCCTGGATAGAGATGATGAGTAGGGAAAACATTCAGGTGGAGTGAATGTGGTTCTAGGATATCTCACAGATACCAAAATCCAAGGATGCTCAAATCCCTTTTATAAAATGGAATGGTATCTGTGGTTAACTGTATGTTTTCTCATGTTCTTTCAATCATCTCTAGGTAACTGGTAATACTCAGTACAACATATCCTATGTAAATTCTTATTATACTATATTATTTATAGAACAAAGACAAAAAAAGTCTGTGTATGTTCAGTACAGATGCAATTTCCCCCCAATTTTCTTGGTTTGTGATTGATCGAATCTGTGATATGGAACTGGCAGATATGGAATGCTGACTGTTTTACAAATGTAGATATTATAATTTTCCTAACTTTTTAGTTTTCAAAAAAATTGGCTTTTCTAGTTCCTTTATTTTATGTACAATATAAGATCAGCTCATCTGTATCTAAAATAAAACAAAGCAAATAAAAATCCTAGCTAAAATTTTGATAGAATTAGGTTAAGTTTGATTACCAATTTGGGGACTATTGACATTTTTGCTATATTGAACCTTCTAATTCATAAACATACTATGTCATAACATTTTTATATATAATGTCACATTTAGTTTGCCCATATTATATGAATATTTTTATGTCATTTCAATGAGAGATATTGATCTGTACTTTTCTTTTTTGTACTTTAGTATCAGGAAAATCACCTCATAACATAGATAGGAGTGTTTATGAAAAAGCTTATGTAAAATTGTTATTTCTTCTTAAAATGTTTGATAGAATTCATCAATGAAACCATTTGGGACTGAAGACATTTTTTTCAGAAATAATTAAAAGTGCTTAATAGTTATAGATCTGTAATTGGAAGAATTGAATATTCCTCAAAATTCATATGTTGGTCTTTACCTTCAGTATCTTAGAATGAGACCTTGTTTGGAAATAGGGTTATTGCAGATGTTATTAGTTAAGATGAGGTCATACTGGGGTAGTGTGGGCCCTGAATCCAGAATGGCATATATTCTTATATAAAAGGAAAGTTGGACATAGAAATGTACATGGACAAGCCACCATGTGAAGATAAAAGCAGAGATTGGAGATACGCTTTTATTAGCCAAAGAACAAAGATGCCCAGCAGACCACAAGAGTTTGGAGAGAGGCATGGATGGAACACACTTATTTTATAAGTCAGGAGGAACCAATCCTGCTGGCCTGCACCATGGTTGATCTTGGAATTCTAAGCCCCTAGAACTGTGAGACAAGAAATTTCTATTGTTTTAGCTATGTACATTGTTACAGAAGTCCTAGCTATTTTTTTGTAAATTATTATTTTATAATGATTCAATTCTAATTTGTTAAGTTTTGTTGTTAAAAAGTTCTATTGCATTTCTAAAGTAAATAAAACTGAGCTGTAAACTCATCTGTTTGTAGTGACTTTTTCTTTTTTTAACAACAAAATAAATACATTTCTATCAGACTATCTAATACAGAAGATAGTGTAGTATGGATGGATAGTCTGAATGACAAATAATGCGTGTGTGTATTACTTGAGATAAAGAAAAATGCTTACAGAGCTTTCACCTGGGATCAGACTCTTTCTTGAATGTATTATTGAGCAAAAATGGAGTTGAAATTTGAACACTCTTCTTTTGACATGTATTTGGAGACAGATAAGAGGGCACTATTTGACTTTCTCTTAAGGCCTGACTATAGAGGTGTGAACACTGTCAACGAGTCCACCATTACTAGTTGTCATATCTGTGTCACCTGTGTACTCTGAGCTCACACCCATATCTGCCAATATTCTAGGAAGGATTGCTATATCACAGCTACATTTGAGTCCTTGGCAGATAGAACTGAGGAACCATAATATGGTAGAAGTTTTACATCCCACTTAGAAGAAAACACTAGTACTCCCTTAAATAATAGGTTATAATAAATTCTGCTTAGAAGTCATGTTTTCACTGATTCATTTTTAATTTTTGTGATTTATGGAGTTGTTTGCTTTGTATATTATAGTATTATCTTACCACAAAGTATTATCTTACCACAAAGTGCAAGATAACTGTTATTTCTTCAACATCTACAATATACTCTAGTATATCCTCAGTATGTCAACAGTTCTCAAATATCAGAAAAATAAATTGGTAAAATTATTCTAAAAATGCAGATGCTTATAACTACAATGGTACTAGATGGGCAACCCTTCTCCTTACCCCATGCCTATCCTCTAAGTTGGCCGTCTCGGGCTGGTCTTGCCCACATGATGTTTTTTTCAGTGAGCTAGTAATCACATTTTAATGTACAAAAATGGAAATCTATTTTAATAAAGTTTTCTCATATCTTCTTGAGTCAATTTTGACAGCTTTTTAATAATAAGTTTCCTATTTCTTCTCAATTTTCAAATTGTTACCTGCAATAGTCTCTTAACAATTCTTTTTATCTCCTCTCTGTTTGTGGTTACATTTCCTTTTCCATTCCTAATCTTATGTTTCTTCTTTCTTACTCTTCCTTATTTAGATTCATGAAGAATTTTTTTTTATCAGTTGTTCTTAAGAACTGACTTTTGAGTTTATTTGCAATGACTATATATTTTTTTCTTTTTAATTTTTCTTGATTAGATCTGTATAACTTCCTTGTTTCAGTTTGTTTGTTTTTAAATGTTTTACGATGAATACCAAGTTCATTTTTATTCCTATTCTGTGGTATTGAAGACTTGGGGCCAATATTTTCTTCTCGGTAGGTCGTGCTTTTATTTTCTCCCAAAGGTGTTTGTAGGGGATGTTTTTCTTTGCATTGTTTTCCAGATAGTCGATGATTTCCCTTTTGATTTTTTTTAAAAAAATTTTTAACTGCAAGGCTTATTTAGAATTGTGTTTTAAATTTTCAGATAAGTAGACTTTTTTGAATCATTAAATTTTTTTGTATCTAATTATATTGGCACACAGAGAATACACTCTGCATAAATCTGACATTAAGTTTTTATTACATTTTGTGATAAGTACATGATTAGTTTTTGTTTTGTTTTTCGGTACCAGGGATTAGGGCACTTAACCACTGAGCCACATCCCCAGCCCTTTTTTTATATTTTATTTTGAGACAGGATCTCTCTAAATTGGTTAGGGCCTTGTTAAGTTGCCTACATTGGTTTTGAACTTGTGATCCTTCTGCACAGCCTCCTGATCCACTGGGATAAGAGGGGTACGACAATGTGCCTGGCTAGTACATGTTTAGTTTTTAAAAATGTTTCACTGACATAAAAAAATGAATAATTAGTATTTGAAGAATACTCTTTTTATACATATATCAAAAAAATCATATATCATATATATATATATATATGCTGAATACATCTAACTTGCTAATTATGCTTTTTGATTTATTTTTGTCCTTTCCAAGTTTTATTTAACATATCTGTCCTATTCTTAAAATATATTAACTAATATGCTTCTTTGTCATATTATCTGTAAATATTGCACTTTAATTTCTCAGATGTTAATATTTTGCCCTTGATTTCTTCCTTTGTATTACTTGCTATTTGGTAACTCCTACTTTCAACTTTTCCTTATCCCAGTGAATTGTTTATTTATAAATAGAATATAGCTTTTCCAAGGTCAATTAGATGGTCCCTCTTTTATTGGAAGAATTTAGTTCATGTATTGGCTAATATACTTGCGTTGTACATTCCTCTTTACCTTAAGATCATGTTTTCTTTGTCTTTTCCTCTTTCATTTTCTTGTTGATTTGATCAAGTCAACATTCTTTCTATTTCCTAAGTAAATCTGATAATTTGACATATTTTCCCCAGTCATTGACATCTTTATATTTGTTTTTGTTGGTACTTGATTATTATTCATAACAGTGGGGTTCACTGTGCCATAGTTATACGTGCACATAACATAACTTGATCAATCTCATTCCCTACCACCTTTTGCTTTCCTCCTCCCTCTCCTGGTCTACTTGCTCTACTCTACTGATCTCCCTTCTATTGTTTTAATTGGTATATTATAATTGTATATGTGTATATACATTATTTATTGTGAAATATTTGTACATGGACATTGCATAATTTTGTAGTATTTCCTGATGTCCTCTTTTTCTCCCTCCTTCTCAATCCCTACACCCTATTCTATTGGTTTTACTCCTATTTTCCTGAGATTCCCACCACCACCTTTTTTATTTTAAATTTTCTCTCCCTTATAGCTTAGCTTTCACATATATGAGAGAAAACATTTGATTGTTGATTTTCTTAGTTTGACTTATTTTTGCTTAGCTTAATCATGTTCATTATTCTATCGATAGCTGCAAATGATATAATTTCATCTTTCTTTATGACTGAATAAAACTCCACTGTACATACATATATACCACATTTTCTTTATTCTGTCTACAGGCACAGGGGTTGAGTCAATAATTTGGCTAATATAAGTTTCATAGCTATAAACATTGATATTTCTGTTCCACTATTGTATGCTGACTTTATGTCTTTTGTATAAATGATAAGAGGTGGGATAGTTGGGTCATATGGTGTCTTCATTCCTAGTCTTTTCAGGAATCTCCATATTGCTTTCCAAAGTGGTTGTACTAATTTTCAGTCCCACCAACAACATATAAGTGTACCTTTTCTCTACATCCTCACCAGCAATTAAAGTTATTCTGTTGACATTTAATTTCCCTCTTCTTGAACTATGATGAATACATATTTCTTTATGCCATGTGAAAACAAGATGCTATATTTACCACTTAAAGGTGTAGTTTCCCTCATTAGAATATTTTGTTCTCTCCCCAATAAAATAAAATCTTAAGAATATTTTTTTTCTTTTTTCCTCTCTTCATTCCATTTTTCAATGTTTAGAATTTCCCTTGAGTATATTCCCACCGCTTTAGGATTTCTAACACTTTTTTTCATATTTTCACCGAATCTATTATTGATATTTAAGGACATGTAGATCATTGAAATGTAGGTAATACAAATATATATAATGTGTATGTGTTTGCAAATATATGTATAAATCATAAAATATACATGTATATATGGGACTATATATATCTATCTTATATATGTATAAATCATGAAATATACATGTATATATGGGACTATATCTATATATCTATCTTATATATGTATAAATCATGAAATATACATGTATATATGGGACTATATCTCTCTCTCTCTCTCTCTCTCTCTCTCTATATATATATATATATATATATATATATATATATATTAAAAATAAGTTTCATGACTTACCATACTTTCTTCTATTATTTCCTAGTTTGAGAATAAGTTCAGGTGATATATATATATTTTTTAATCTATGACAAAGATTCTTTGGCCAAATTTTAGTAAGGCTTCTGAAACTTTTCCTAAGCTTCTCTCTGCAGTTCCTTATAAAATTAAGTTTTAATGAAACAACCCTGCTATGTGACAGTTCAGGCAAAACTAATGCTTATCACACTCCATATCTGATTGGGTTCCTTAACCTTCACTACTCCCCAGGTGATGTCTGATCACCTTGACCTGTCGTCAGCAAGAATCCTGTTACATCATGTTAGCCAGAGTCCCCCTTTATCTTCTGTTTACTTCTGAAAACATCTGGGAGGGTGGCTATAAATTTCCACTTGCTCATCCTGTGTTTGGAGTTGATCCCAGAATCCTCCACTGCAAGACCCCATCACAGTGCAGCTATTTGGATTGTGATGGTCCTGAATAAAGTCTTCCTTATGGTGAAACATGGAATTAATCATTGAATAATTTTTCTTTAACATTTGAAATCAAACTTATAAGACTTAAAAAGAGAATTACAAATTAACTGCCAGTATAAACTCATTTTGACTTTTCTTATAACTTGGTTTATTTTTCTCAGAGAAGTAAAGTTTGTGGTGTACTTAAAGCAGAATTTTTATGGATACTTCTTTTGGGGTTAGATGTCAATTTAGGGGGTTAAGAATTTTGGTCAAAGAGATGGTTTAGAAACAATTAAAAAATGTTTTTTGGTGGTGCTGGGGATTAAACACAGGGCTTTGTGTATGCTAGGTAAAGTGCTCTACGGCTGAGCTACATCTCCAGCCCTATAAACAATAAAATTAAGTCATTTATATTTAACCTTTGTTTCCTATGAGTATCTATTCAGTTTTGCCTCCATAACGTCTTTTGTGTACCTTTGTTTCTGTTAAGTCCTTTGAGTGATGTAGGTGATTTTAATGGGCAATGATAATATAATCATTAAGTGCTAGAATTCTATCCAGATAGGTTTTATTATAATTAAAGACATAGAAATGAATATACTAAAGAAGTCATAGTAATTGACATAAAGCATGGCATATATGAAAAGGAATTCCTGAAGTTTAAACACTATATCAGTGTTTTCCAATTATTCGGAAATAAAGAGAAATACAGTGAATTAGGAAATCTATAGGTTTCTCTAAAAAATATCAGTAGTAAAAAAATGAACAAAGTTTCATCTGAGCAAAGCAAATCTTGTGTTGATGTATGTGTGTAGGTAATAGCAACTCAGAGGCCAATAGAACTTCCCTCTTTGTAAACACTCTTGGTTTGCATAGAACTAATCTGAAGCTAAATAAGGAGAGACTTGATTTCTTTCTCTTTTCATTCTTGTGACTTTTTAATAACCTTTGGATGCCAAATATAGACAAAGAATAATCTGAAGGTTAAAGAGAAATTCCTTGGGATATGTGTGTGTGTGGGTTTCAGGTATGTTTTTGCCCAGTGCCCAACATCACTGCATTCTCAGGTCTTACACATTTTCATGACACAGGACAAGTTCTAAATGCAGGTGTGTTCCTTTAACTGCATGTATTTATTTAATGAATTTCCTCTCAAGTCTTCTGGTGTCAGACACAGCATGACAGTAGTTAAGGATCTGTCACCATTACCGTTAAAAACCTTATTGTTTAGGCTTTGCTTCCTTGACTGTTTCAAATTACATCTAGCTGAAACTTGCCAAAGAAGTTGTCAGCTTAGATATGACTTTGATTTTGAAAAACTGTTGAAAACAGGAAAGCCATTTATAGTGACAGAAAAAAAAAAAGAGAGAATTTGGTTGGCATCAAATGTCTTTTCTTGCTGAAATATACTTGCTCATGAAGTTTCCCAAACAATTGCAGTAAGGATTAGTACATTTTGACACTTCAAAAATAAGCATGCTTTAAAACAGGATAGATAATTAACTGGAAAAATATATGTCTGCATGTACATTAGAAATGTTTCCTGTCTTCACTTTATCCTGGGTGTCCAATATGTCACCATGATGGGGCTGAAGAGGTAAGAATTATTTATGCGTAACGTGAATCAAGAGCATCTCCAGAGGCATCTACTACAAAAAAATTTGCATAAGAACCTGCATTTTCTTCTCTGTGATGTATTCAGGGGATTAGGTTATAACTATAGGGTTTTTGTTTTGTTTTAGTATAAAACATAATCAGAATACAATTAAATTCACAAGATAGGTTGATCAATAATTAGACTTCCCCCAAGAAAAATATTTTTCTGGGTTATAAAATTTAATAAAATCACCAAAAATACAGTTCAGAGTGATAAAGAGAAAAATGGAAAAGAAATTAGAAGACATAGAGGAAAGAATTAAAAGCTCCAAAATTTATTTAAGAATTCTAGGGAAGAATAGAGAGAAGAAGATATTATGGCTAAGAATTTTTTTTCCCCAAATTGAAGACAGGCATCTGGGTCTTCAAATTTAACAAGCAATATTGAGTTGCAAGCAAGATTTGAAATACACCCATAACTAGAAAATCTAAAAACTATCAGAAAAAGAGTCCAGGTTGTTATTCTTTTATAGGTAATTTTGCTAATGATAGACTTCTTATAACAAAAAGTAAAGTAAGTGCTAGATACTATGTGTGTGTGTGTGTGTGTGTGTGTGTGTGTGTATTTTAAGGTCCCATGGGAAAATAAGCTGGATATCTAGTCCAAGCCAAAGGGTTGGTCAAAAAGGAGTGCAAAATACAGACAAATGTAGATATATGAAGACTGGGAGTTTACGATTCAGTTTATTATTTATAGATTTTATCATTCATTTATTATTTTTTTCTGCTGAAACACTTCTATTTACTTCAATAAGAAGCCACCTTAAATTGAAAAGGAAAAAATGGCATGAAAATTAAAGAGGAAAAATATGGGTAAATGCAAACATGTGTTGATGGCTTGCTCCCTAACCCCCTTAAACAACACAATGATGAGAGGAGGCTGGCTGTATAGAATAAGAACAATTTTGATTGAAAGTAGAGTTTTCTAAAAATATATATTAAAAAGCACAATCATAGAAAAAACAGAAATAGAATTAGGAATTGGAGCCAAATCAACCTCTAGACTGTATAATAACTGGTAGTTTTCAGGTTGATTGTTCAGTCTTGACATCCGTGTCCGGGTCAAGGTGCAGACTGATTTGACCCCACTTCTCTCACTAAGACAGTACCTCACCTGATCATTTTAACCCACCCTATTTCCAGGCAAAAGAAATTAGTGTCTTTCAGGACAAGTTAGAATGCATACACTTCTGTCAGCTATCTATAGATACATGGTGAGGGCCAGGAGGATATTTTGTTAAGTTCCATCTGACTAAAGAGATGTGGGGTGGCTTTGGGGAGGAAAAGGAAATGCTAAAAAAATAGTTACTTTAAAATAACAGTATTGATAGATATGGTTTATTATCAACACACTAACTCATCTCAGTTCTCAAAACCACCCTATCCTTTAGATGCTATCAACCCCATTTTAAAGATCTGCCTGTGTGGCAGCTTATAAGTGGGCACTGGAATTTGTTTCCCAGTATCTCTGATTGATTCTACCTCCTATCCTTTCTCTACTTCATTCTCTTGCATTTTATATAATACTTTCAAATATACCTACTTTCTAATGCTTGGTATGTCCTGATCTTTCTATACCAAGAGAAAAATCAATGTATGAAATAGGGTAATAATCAGTGTTTTGCCTCTTCTATAGTGTTTTTCACTTTGTGTCTTTTCTACATCTAGGTACCGTGTATCATTTTCAATGAAAAAGCATAAAATCAGGTTTGTTCTGCAGTGGTCTAAATCTTTAATTCCTTTAAGAGTATTAGTGGAATTTTTAAAGGTCTCTGTACTGTTGTTTGATGTGTACATTCTTTAGTTTTTTTTTGGTTAGGGGAAGTGGTTGGTGGCTGGCAAGTTACTTAGGCAGGGAAGGGGGAATTTTAGTGATTTCTAAAAAAGAATCCTGTTATGGAAAACCAAATTATGAATAGGACATAATTGATTCAAATCTAAAGGCAAGGTTTCCTCTGTTTAAGAGGGTGAGTTATGGTGTTATGTGGCTTGGCTTTGAATGCTGCCAATTAGGGGGTGCTCTTCCCCAGTCTGTCCATCTCTGAAGTCTAACAACATAAAAGTGGATGAAGTAATCTGACTATGTTAATAAGCTTGAGCTGCTGTTGAGAAAGGGTACCAAGCTGGGAGGAAACTCTGTCCTTGTGAATCCCATGCTACCTGAGACAGAGGCTCCAGGGTCTCCTAGATGCGTTGGCTGCTTTCTGATGGCAAAACACATGTGAATTGTGTAACCTTCTCCCCCCAGCAGCTTCGGGCCCTCCAAGCAACCTCCTGATTAGAATTTGGCTTCCCTTGTCAACTTCAAGCCCTTCAAGCAACCTCCTGTTCAGAATTTGGCTTCTCATGTCAATTTCACCACAGGGAAGAATATACTGAGCAACACTCCGGCTGTTACATTAGTCTCTTATGAATTGAAATTATGTTCTTTTGTTTCTGAGAAACTAATCTCAGCCTAGGATATTCACTGAATCCAATTTCTGAGACTTTACACTGAAGAACCATGGCTGAGTTGGGCTGCTGCTCTCTGTGGCCTCTTGGCAGCTGTCCATCTCAGCTCTCCTGAGTGATGCCTGTTCTCTGCACACACCCCTCCAATCTGCACATTTCCTCAGGCTCATCTGCGTTTTATTGTCATCATTCGGTTTGGTGTGTGTTCACACTTCTCTCGTATGGAAATTGTTATTTTTAACCTCACGTTCTCTGATTTTGTTGGCATTTCCTGAATCAAGATTTATGGATCATCTAAAAGGAGTATGATTTCCATTGAGAACCAAAGAAAGCTTACTTTTCCCACTCTAAAACAAAGCCACATTTATTTAACTTATAACCATGAACTTTAGAGTTCAAGTGTGTGTGACAGTCCTGATTTCTAGTCCTCATATGACATGTATATGTTGCTTTTGATTTCAAAGAAGTGAGGCTGCGTGTTTACTTTTAGATTTGATCTTTGAAGGTATTTACAATGGAATAAATATCTGTGTCCTCCTCAAATACATATGCTGAAATCCTCACCCTTGTGGTGATGGTATTAGAAGGTGGGCCCTCTGGGGAGATAATTAGGTAATGAGGAGGAAGCCCTCATGATGGTATGGTGCCCTTTTAAGAAGAGGCAGGGTGAAGTTTTCTCTCTCTCTCTCTCTCTCTCTCTCTCTCTCTCTCTCTGATACTTGAAGATGCAGCAAGAAAGTGACTGAAAATCAGGAAGAGCACCCTCTCCAGACACTGGATCTATAGATACCTTGACCTTATGTTTCCCAGAACTGTGATAAATGTTTGCTTTTTAAAGCTGCCCAATTTATGTCTTCTTTTACAGAAACCTGAACTGATCAAGAAAGTTTTTCTTTCAGAATTGTCAGAGTTCTAAAAATTCAGGAGCTAACCTCTGTATTTATGTGTGAGAGGAAGATAAACCTCTGGCAATTAAAACTGACCGATAATAAATGAATAAGAATAAAAGTAGCAGAAACATGTGGCATTTATTTTGAAAATAACATGGTATAAAGAAACATTAATAAACATATAACATGAAGCCTGAAATACTAACTTCTATGACACTTGCATTTTTATAGAGAAACAGAGGCCCAGAGAAGCTCAGGGGCTTGTCCCAGTCCCTGAGGCTGGCTACAGGGCCAGGACTAGAACCTCAGTCATACCATGTATGCCCTTCTGGAGGGGCTCTTGTCCATAATCCCTTGTAGAGTTATTCTCTGAGGTTATTACCTCTGAAAGAGTTCAACTTCAAGTCTAAAACAATGTGAAAAACACAGACAGGACCTAGGGATCAGAGAGCATGGAAAATTAGACAAAACAGTCCCAAGGAACAAAGATGGGTTACGTTGGTTTTGCTCATAAAAATCCCTCCCTCCCTCTCGCTCTTTCCTGGGTGGGGTGCTTTCTTTTCTTTTCTTTCTTTTTAAAAAAAATTTTTTTTTTTAGATGGACACAACATCTTTATTTTTATTTATTTTTATGTGGTGCTGAGGATGGAACCCAGGGCCTCATGCATACAAGGCAAGTGCTCTACCACTGAGCTACAAGTCCAGCCCCTGGATGGGGTGCTTTCTATGGAACAAATTTTCACCACCATTGGATTGGCAGTACAGTCACATGATACAAATAATGAAAAACAGGTTAATCTCACTATAGTGACAGCTTTCTACCATGAACAGCCAAATGTAAAGACTAAGCAAAGCCACAGGTATGAATTCCACTTCTCTTCCAACTTCCCACTTGGTACTTCCTGTCTGGATCTCACTGATCAGGGATTTCATGCTCTTACACCTCATACCAGCTTTGGCCCTCTGGGGATTCCTACCATCTACAATATGAGAGTAATGACATTTAACTCCAGGTTCTTGAGGGTCAAACGGGTCAATATACACAAGCATTTAAAGCAGCTTCTGGCAGGTAGGAAACTCAAAAGTTTCTCCATCACCTTCTCAAATACTAATGCCTTTGGTGAAAAAAGAAACTGGGTTTCTTTTCTCTGCCTGGAAAACAGGACGAGTTAATGTCAGTGATATTTCTTTGTTCATATACCCTATCTATGCATTAGTTTGTTTGGGCTACTGTAACAGAACGTCACAGAATGGGTATGTCTGTTGCTGGGCAAGTTGTCACTCACCTGACAACAATTTAATATCTCACAATTCTCTCAGTCTCCAGTCTGTGAGTTCAAGATCAAAGTGCTGGCAAGTTGGTTTCTTTCGAGGCCTCTCTCCTTGTCCTGCTGATGGCCACCTTCTTGCTGTGTCCCCTCCTGGCTTTTCCTCTATGCATGTGCATTTTGGCATCTCTTTCTCTTATATGGACATCAGTCTTATTGAACTGGGTCTGATTCTTATGTCCTCATTTAAACAATATTACTTCTTTAGAGTTCCTGTCTCCAAATACAGACACAATGGACATTAGAGCTTGAGCATCTAAATATGGGGGGGACTCAATTCAGTTCATAACACTTTATAGGACATTTTAAATCTTGTAATTAGGTGAATGCTATGGCCTGTTACCACTCATGGACCTCACCCTTCTTGAGGCTATTTGTCAACTAGTTTTTGACTTCAATGCAGGTAGATACAGTGCTCTGAAAGCTAGGTTTCAGGTCTGTGCAATCACCCCCACTACACTTCTAGAACATTCCTGTGTTGAAACGAGCTTCATTTTCTCTCTCATGAGGTGAAAGACAGACTCTGCTATTGGGGCAGGTGTGATCAGGCTCAAAGGCCTAATCTGCTTACAGAGCCTGAAGGACTTACGGGCATTTGCTCTTTTCTATATAGGAGTTCAATGGATTCACCTCATTTTTTAAACTCCAGGTCCTTTCTATAACCATCACTATAGTCTTGGCAAATTGGAGATTTAACTTATTTACTTTGGCTAGAGAACCTCCTGGTAGATGGAGCTAGAGGCTTGCATGGAAGCCAGTAGGGGGATTGAGCATACGTGGTGCATGAGTACTTCCCAGGATACCCAACTAAATTCAAAGTCATGGTTTTCCAGTTAGGGGTAAATGGATGTCACCTGACTAAGAGTCCAGACATAGAGAAGGCCTATTAGATACTGAGACGAAGTCACCAAGAATGTATAAAGAAGGGAGACTCATGGGATGGCTCCCATCCATGTTAGGTCATAAGGGAAAATGGTAATTTTGTATCTGTGAGAAAGTAAGCCCAGAATTCCCTGGTCAAGTCACTCAGGTGGCAGGTTCAAGTTTTGGAGACTAGCTATGTAAGGGTGTCTGAGAAGTCATGCCCCTCTGTATCAGGTCAAGGTTCGTTTGGGGAACTATTAGCTGTTAGTTTGTAGCATCAAGGTGAGTGTTGTCATTCCTTCTGTTTAGAAACCCCTAGGACAACCATGTTTTTCAGATGCTGTCTTATCTCATTTTCTGTTGCTATATAGCTGAATACCTGAGACTGGGTGATTTATAAAGAAAATTGATTTTACTTATAAAATCACAGTTCTGGAGGCTCAGAAGACCAAGAGCATGATAGTAGCATCTAGTGAGGGCTATCTTGCTGTGTCAAAACATGACAGAGGACATCTCCATGTATCAAAACATGGAGAGAGAGCAAATGTGCCAGCAGCTCCATTCTCTTTTCTTTTAAAGCCATTAATGCTATCCTAGGGGCCCCATCTTCATGAACTTATCTAATCCTACTTACCCTCAAGAGTCCTGCCTCCGAGTAAGAGTTTGGGGAGTAAGTTTCCAACACATACACTTTGGGGGTTATGTTTAAACTATAGCAGATGCCCAAGTCTTTGCTATATCTGAAAATTCTCAGGTTTTCTGAGATCACGACCTCACTGGGTCTCGGGATGGGCAATGTGGTAACTAATTCAGAAGCAACAGCTTCTGCTGGGTGACTGAGGACAGGGACTGGGTTCTGGAGTGAATATGAGTGACACTGAAAATCTCTCAATCTCAGGGCACTTCTTGCAGGTTTTAGGGCAAAAAAAAAATCCTGTAATTAGGCTCAAGGAACTAGGGAGTTGTACTGTACAGCTGCACTAATAGCACGGACACTAGTCCCATTACTCAAATCAGAGATGCACCTTTCATGGAGACGTATGTAAGGTAGGTACACACACTAAACCAACGTGTGTTCCGCCTAGCCACTCCATGGTTTTCAGGGGTCTTTCTAAAACTTAAATCATGTTACCCCACATATTTCATTGTCTCCCAGTTCCTACACTTCAGAATGAAATCATCATACCATGGGCTGGCATACAAACCCCCACCTCATACATCCCTTGCCAGTTTTTGTCCAGCTGTACCGTTTATCATTATTGGCTCTTTCTACACCCCTGTGGAAAACACCTGTGTAGTTTTATACTATTTCAGAGAAAGCTGTCCCTGCCTCCTAACCAGGTTCCTATTCATCCCACATGACCTAGGGAAGGATCTTCTGGGGACATCTCTGACTCACACAAGAGATTGATCATTTCCACCTTTGTTCAGCGTTGGTGGTTCCCACCTCAATTATAATATTTATCTAATTTTTTCATTGTTACTTCTTGTTCCTTTTTTTCTAAAGAGGGCTTCCCATAGACTTCAAGACCCATAACATCTAGATCCACCCCAGTGTATAAACCCAGGCGGAAAAATTTAATCACAATACTACAGACTTGTAAAAGAGACTGAATGTGCGACTTTGATATGTCTCCTAAGCTAAAACCAGGGCCTTTGCAGGGAGTAGTAGATTTTACTCCAGATAGTTTTTCACATATCTGCTTCCTTTGTGTTAATTAGGGTTTTTATCACTGTGATCAAAATACCTGAAAAGAACAACTTAAAGGAGGAAGTTTATTTTGGATTCATGGTTTCAGAGGTTCAGTCTATGGTGTACTGGCTCCTTTGATTTGGGCCTGAGGTGAGGCAGGACATCATGATGGAAGGGCATAGTGGAGGAAATAGAGAAAGGAGGGAGGGAGAGAGGGAGAGAGGGAGAGAGGGAGAGAGGGAGAGGGAGAGAGAGAGAGAGAGAGAGAGAGAGAGAGAGAGGAGAACCAGGGATAGCAAGGGCATGCCCCACCTTCTACAGTTAATCAACCAGTTAGTCCATTCAAATTATTAGTCCAGCAATGGATTAATCCATTGATGAGTTAAGAGCTCTCATAATCTCATCATTTCACCTTTGAATATTTCTGCATTGATTCACATGTGAACTGCTTGGGGGGCACCTCATATCCAAATTGTAACACTCCTCTAAATGTAAGATCTTTAAACATGAGAACAATGTTCATTTTCTTGTTCCTTCCATCAAGCATACAGCATGGCACACTGGAGACCCTCAATAATGTTTTGCAGACTAAACAGATAAAAAATATTAGACATTGAGAGCCATGCTGCCCCATGGAACTATAATGGGGACTATGCAGTGCTCCTGTGTTTACACTTAGGGCACCAGCAGTTTGGACTACCTTCATTTCAAGTGCTCAATCATCATCTGTGGCCTGTGGCGACCACATTGTATACTGTCAATAGAGAGCACCATTCGCCAAACAGTGACAGGAAGAAGAGAATGCTTTGGATCCAGTAATGGAACAATGGTGATTCCAAGTTCTAATTATGTTTCCTGCCACATAAAATCACACTGATTTTATGTTGAAATGCCCTCCTCACCAAAACTTAACAGTAGATTGAGAGTAAAGAGCACAGGGTATCAGCATTTAAATGTAAATGTGGCGGCCATGGTGTTTTGAAAGTCACAGTAGAAATAGATGCAGCCTCCCAGGGTCAGGTGTTTTTAACATACAAATAGCACTGTGACGTCCTGGAAAAGATAGTGTTCTCATTTATGAAGCATCATAATAACACCAAGACCTTCATTTCACTGCAGAATTTCCTGGGCTCATTATGTGAAAAGAAGCATGTTGTTTAGTACATTCTGTCTCCGGAAGCTCATCTGCTCCAACTCCAGTAGATGTGAAAGCTATATGTTTATATGAAAAAAAAAATCATTAGATGTCCCCTGATGGTAAATTCCGCAGGCAGGGAGCCTCATGTAAATCACTGGTGTGGCTTTGCTGACTTCCTCCTCCGGCTTGGGCTGTGTATCACTGCTCACAGCAAATTAAATTTCGATGAGCTTGGGAAAGTAATTGGGCTGTGAATGTAACCCGTTACTCAGAGAATTATAAATGTCCGGAAATGAAACCAAATGATGTAAAATCCAATTAATGTTTTGGGGGCAACCAGGGCTATAGAGATATAGAACAGGCAGGGACCTAAATCTAACCCTTAATTTTTCAAATTAAGAAAAGCAAGGCCCTGAGGAGTTTGAGTGACACAGCCAAGGGTAGGAGAGTGATCCTGGCTACAACTGGGACGAGGACCCCTTTGCTCCTTGTTCATTTCCCTTCAACACACTGACACCCACGTTTTCCTCCACCTCCATTTCTCTGAACTTTGTTATCTTCAGGGAGAAGAGGGAGAGAAAGAAAAGCCAAAAGCTGTCAGCACCAGCTCCTTCCATTATTATGTAGTGTATGATAATGGCTCCTATTTCCTGCTATAGCAGAAAAGAAACATATGATACTATGTATGCACGTTAGCTTGGGAGAAAACACTTATTTTCTGAGCCAGAAGTTAATGGAGGTGAAATGAAAAGAAGAAAAAGAGAGAGTGTGTGTGTGTGTCAAAGTGATTTGAGACTGGAAGGATAATTCTGGTTGGAACTCAAGTGTTTGAGTTCCCATTGTGGCCTTTCCATTAGAGAAAAGAAGATAGGTACTTGATAAATATTTGGTTAATTAAGTGAGATGGAGAGGAATTGCTGGGGTTTCTTTCTCAGGGCTTGGGGCCTTCTTAATTTTGGAGGCGTTTGGGGTTCCCCGGAGTAGAATCTGGGATGCATTCAACAAAGCAACAGGATTGACAGCTTGTCTCATGTAGACAGACAAGTGCACAAACCCAGCTGGGTATGTATTTCCCCATGTGTGTGCTTCAAATAGCTTCTTGCCCTCTTTGAAAAAAGTGTTCCACCCCACATGACTTTTTGGAGTTCCTAGCAGACTCTGGAGGTTGTGTGGAGCTAGTAGTGTTCCCTTCAAAGAAAATACAAGAATTCAACATGCCTCCAGAAAATGGGTTCATCATGCTATCTACCCCTCCACCCCCCGTTCGATTTAAAGAAATTGGACCCTTTCCACCTGTTTCGGTGACTTAGAATCATAGGCTGAGAGGGACAATGGCGCCCTAGGTAAAGGCAACCCCCTGGGTTAGATAAGCCTTCCTCTCTCTCCCAGACAAGCTCCAGCATAGCTCTCCTCTCCTCTCACATTATGTTCTGCTTGAGAAACAAAATCATCCCTGCGCCTCCGTGCCTACGTGGTTCCTGTAGCATTCATTTGGAGCGTGTTTATTTTAAGTCTCTGACTTGGCGGCTGAGGAGAGATTGAAAAGCACTAGCCTCAGGCACTCTTGATCTCCTGCTCCGTGTGAATGCGGTATTCATCACTTAAACGTAACATATTTATAATCAGGGCCAAGGCAGCATGACCTTGTTTTATTCTAAATAGATCACAGGCAGCTAGACCTGAGAGCTTCTGGCTTTAAATCAGATGCAAGCGTCAAGGACTTCGTTATAATTCAGTTGATCTCTTTAGGTTTGATCCATTTCTTTCTTTGCTGTTTAAGTAAAAAGAAAACAGAAAAAAAAAGGTAGTGGGTTGAGGGGATTTGGTAGGGGCTCCCCATAAAACCGAACTTCAGGGGAATCAAGAATTGCCCCATTGTGGCCTTTCCATCAGAAAGCTGTGGGTGTGGGACAAGGGGAGGAAGACAGGATGTCTGAAGCTTAGATCTCCCAAACCAAGGTAATTAATTTCTAAGCCACCTTTCCCTCCCTTTCTGGAAACATTAATCATGAAAAAAAAAAACACCCTAAAAGCAAAAAACAATGGAGTCAATTGTTATTTATTGCTTCTCTGCGCAGTGGTGTTTAAAGAGCACTCACCAGGAATGTTCAAAGAGCCTTTTTTCCCCCTCCCAGGTCTTAGTCTGGGGCTAGAGCCCTGTATACAGATATCCGTTTAGGGCAACAACTCCAGTCTTCTTTGGTCTTTCTTCCACCCTGTTCTGCCTTACTTTGCTTTAATGGTTTCTACAAGATGAAGACACAACCCCTTTCCGTAACTTGAATTGTCCTTAGAAGTCAGAACGCTTGGAGTTAAGCAAGTACTGCTTATTTTACTGATTGTAGCAAGAGGAAATCTGGGGGGCATTGTTGCTTTAAGGCATCTGGTTATTCATCCGCCTACAGCTGGTTCCTCCACTCTCCCACTCCACCCACCTCCCCACCCACCCACCTACCCACTGTTTCCCCTTGTTACAAGGTATTCTATCTTGGAGATGAAACAAGCCAGGGCTAAACTAATTAACTAACCAGCAGTGATCTACAGCTTCAGCACCTTGCATTCCTGAAGATTTATCCCATTTCGAATTCATTGCCATTTCCCTCCAGGGAAATAAAGATTGCTGCCTATTAAAGATGGGGACAGAAAAAGGCACCTTCACTGGAGACAGCCTGTACAAGAAAATAATACTGTAATCATTCCCTCCAATCAGCTGAAAAGGATTAAATCTTCTGCTTCTAAAGTAATGTTCCAATTGAGCCTTGGGGAAGAATAATTCATGATTAGGGAGAAGGCTGGTCTAGCAAATGTGAACATTATGTCCATTACTTAAACACACTTCCTGGGCTGACTGCTAATGTACCCGAGGGACTCACAGCCCCAGCAACTGATAGGCGCAATGAAACAGGCAGACAAGGACAAGAAGTATTATCATCTGCATTCAACAGCACTACATAGACTTTACCACTGCTAAATCACTGCCTTTGGTAAATAGCCCAGATAACTCATTTTAATAGAAGAATTCTTCTCTTCTTTATGTGTATTAAACAACAGACTCTTATGAGCGGTGGCAGTGTATTGATTCCTGGGAAAGGCCGTGTGAATACCAATTCTGTAATTTATGCTGTTTTGTGGCTCTGGCTGTATTTGTTATGCATAGTGTATTAAACATTCAATAGCTCAATTTAATCTTTGCAGCCAAATTGCACAGCACATCATGCCAGATAGTGGTTGTTTCATATACACAGCCCATCTGCTTCCTGTTCTATAATTCATTCAGCAGGCAAAGTTTCTGGCAGCCTCAGGCTACCAAAATATATATATATCCTTAGGGTACCAGAAGTGCTTGGCACTCAATTAGTTTTCCGGGTTTCTAGTGCTATGTGTGTATGAGCAGGGGTGTGTGTTTCCACTTTTATGTGAATTAAAGATGGGAATAGTTTGCTAAGTTCTGCATCCTCATCTGGACAACTTTTCATAAACCTGTGGGGTTTCACAAAACCAAGAGGGGAAAAAAGTTAGAAATGAAACACAATGATCCTTCTCCCTTGGGAAATTATCTACAGCAATAAAATGTGTTCTCTTGACCATCCCTATCTAAATAGATTGATTTATGTCTTGTGGGGGGGAAAATAAATAAAACAAACCAAAAAGTACTATAAACTCTTGGCTCCCTTCTCTGGATGAACCACTGGGGATTGGCTCTCTTACTGTGAATGTTTATTTTCCCTACAGTCCCCTCCTTTCTTGGAGCCTTGCCCCTGTCTCTTAATGTGGATGGTAACTTTGTCCTTTCCTCATCTCCACTTTCTATTTACTTTTAAAGAAGGCAGTGCCTAAATGTTGCCCAGTGGAAAACTACATTTGCAAATGCCTGATTTTCAGGGCATTTTATGGACTTCATAATGCACTCAGGGGACCCGGACCACCCTGTGTCTGAGATGATTATTTTATACCTTTTTGGGAAAAGTGACCCCCAAAATCCATCTTATGGACTGGAATTACAGCCTCTCAGCGGAAGCAGATCATCCATTCCAATGACCTCATTTTACAGGTAGTAACAGCCAACATTTGTGTAATGTTTTAGAGCAAGATCAAACACGCAGATGCCAACAGGGTCCAGCGAGGTTTCACAAACCACTCAAAGGGAGCAGGAGCTCTCCGGCCTGCGTCAGAGGAGGGCAGTTGATATGGAGCATTAGAATGCTGTTGCTGTGCAGAGTCTAGGCCTGATGTTTCCCAATCTTCTGATTTTTCAAAAGAGTTTAGGCATCTGGATCTTTTTTAAAAAGTAGGAAATAGGTTTCTCTTTTCAATGTTGACATTAAATGATAACAAAATACATCCACATGCAGACTTTTCTGCTCATTCTTCACTAATAACACAGTTACACAAAGAGAGTGTTGCAAAGAGAGTGATTTAGTCATTTGAATGATCAAACCCGAGGAACAATCAAAACTTCCCACCTGACTCAGTGTTTATGGTAGGTTAAAATTCTATGAACGAATGACCTATAGTGACCTTCAGTATTATATAATCCCCTTCTTTTGGAGTATGGATGATATTTGCAAATATGAGATAGCATGGTCATGACAATATTACTTTATATGGCAAAAAGATTTGGGCCACTCAAATCACTTAAGGCCTTTAAAAGCTGGGATTTTCCTCTGGCTGCTAGCAAGGGAAGGCAGAGAGATCTTAAGCCTTAAAGGCATTCAATGTGCTATTGTTGACTTTCAGGATAGATGAGGCCACAAGCAAGGACATGAGAGCCATAAGAGGTGGAAACTGTTTACTGGACAATAGCCAGGAAATGGAGACCTCAGATCTGTAGCCACAAGGAATGAAATTCTGCCAACAACCTAATGAACTTGGATGTGGATTTCTTCCTAGAATCTGGAGAGTCTTGCTGGCCAATACCCTGATTCAGCCTTATGAGACTCTAAGCAGAAAACCGCCCTGAGCCATGTAGGACTTCTGACCTATAGAGCCATGAGATTATAAACTGCTAAGATTGTGATGATTCATTACACAGCAGTAGCAGACCAAGACAGGCTTAAATCTCCCCTTCTCCAGGCCATGCCTTCATGCTGAACAGGAGCCTCTTGGCTGGCTTCTGCTCTTTTTTCATGCTCACCTTTTACCCCCATGATCCAGCTGCTATTTCCTGTTTTTCTCAGTGTGGGAGGTGAGCAGAATGGGAGAGGTTGTGTAAGGGATAACACAGTTCTTACCTGGATTTTTCCCTCTGGATCTGCTGAGCCCTCAACTAGCACTTTATGATCAATTGTGCAGGAATTTCTGAAGTCCTTTGTTGCCTTTCTCTTCTCTGGCTCTCTTGACCTAGGCTGATGCTTTGTTATTTTGCATGACCACTGAGTGACCTAAAGTTCTTATGTGGGCTTGTTTTACTACATGATCTACTTCTGGCCCACAAGAAGTGCCATACTCCCCACCCCCCACTACCTCTCTTACTGCAGTGTATGCTGGGGTCTCTGGTGGATTCCATGCTGTAATGAATTTCTGGCTTTGCCACCAAAATGGTCAACTCTTCCTTCCCTCGTCCCTTTATTTTGTGGACTGGAGTCAGACCCTAGTCTATAAGAACCTAGTCAACAAAGCTTTGTCTTTGTTGTTTTTAGCAGGAGGACCAAACCATTTAATTGAGGGGCATAGAGGTGGGGACAATGAGATCTGATGTCTTGCCCTGCCAGATCTCCCTGGCCCCAAAGATACTGCAACTTTGTTTTTCTCAAGCACAAATCAGGTACCTGTTCTTTTTGGTCTCCCAATGGCAGGCAAATATTCCCAGTGAACCTTGAAGATTCTTTTACTAGACATATGGACAGAAGACAGTGTTTCCCACCTCTTTACCTAAGGGACAGGTGGTGTGGTGGGACAAGGCTGTGGTGTTTCAAATTTCTGCAGAAAGCATTCACGTTTCACTCTATGTATCTAGCAAGTTCTAGAATTCCAGAACATATAGAATGCAATCAGAATGGTACCCTGAGCTGAGCAGTAAGATTTCCCTCATAATGGAATTTATTGTGGGATACAGCCTTCTTCCAAGAATATCTTATGCCAATCTTCTTTTCCTATTTTCTTTTCCCTTTTATATTCTCAAAATGGGTGTCTGTGTTACAGATTGGTGGAAAAGGACCTCTTACCCTGCTATTGCAAATTCTGCTTATGGGAGGTAGTGTCTCTCACTAACTGTTTTATCTTGTCATATGAGCCCTTTATTGACAAATGCAATATGAAGTGTCCCATTCTAGAACCCTCTTTACTTGTCTGTCTTTGTGTCTAGATCAGAGGCCAACACCCATGGCACTCATGCCAAGGAGGATACTGAGAACCTGAATTTTTAAAAATTGCATCTGGATCAGGTGTTCCAGTCTTGATGACCCCTCTTTTTACTTGCTGGCCAATATGTTTGACTAGTGGTCAGGACCTGGTCACTTGTGCCACATCTTCAGAGAGCTTTGGGCTCCTATCTCAGGCCTCAGTTAACTTTTTATTGGCCATCTGTCCTCCTCACTTAGAAGTTCTTTTGCTGCCTGAGGTTATCCTGTTCTCTGGGTGTGTGCCTGTGCATGTGCATGCTCAAAACTGCACGTGTGTGCATGCATGTGTCTGTGTTGTGTGCATGCGTATGTGTCTTTGGGTATTAGCCAGTGAAAGATATCCTCTTCTAGAAGATCACACCTGGATAACTTGCCTGAAGGGCATCTGAGCATTTTTCTTTTCCTATCTGAGTCCTCATCTATTGCTGTATGACTCCAACTAGATTGATGGCACCTGCTGTTCTTTTCCTCCACACTTGGTTGAAACAGGCCTAGGAACCATACGATCCTACATGCCACACTATGATATAAATGATGGATGGCTTAAGATGTTAGCAGTCCCCATATGTTCAAAACCTTCAGTAACATGGCTTTATAGTTTCTGATAGAATGATATGGGAGAAATGGATTGTGTGTGTGTGTGTGTGTGTGTGTGTGTGTGTGTCTTGGACTAGAATTAACACCTACTATTATGCAAATCAAGCTTAAGTTGCCTTTCTCTCTTGTAGGGTTGGTGAGTAGGTCATTGCCTTGGTGGAAATTAAAGAGCCTTTCTTCCCAAAGAACCATGATATCTTCTCTGGCTGCCAGATGCCTGTGGTTTCTGTCGTCCTCATTGCCTAGTTATGTTTCATCCACAAAGCATGCATTGAGTTCATGCTGTGTCCTCACTCTCTTGGAGGCTGTGGGAGAAACACAGAGGGGTGAGATGGCCACAAAACTACAGTCTGGTGCTGGATGACCCCATGCACCATGTTCTGAAGTGGATGGAGTCTTTGGGGGGTGAGGGATATTGTGCCAGGTGATGGGATGGGTAGATAAGAGGAGACTGCTGGACACCTGAGCATTGCTCAGTGTGATAGGAGGTGTATACAGAGGAATGGAGAAACCACAGCCCATTTTGGCTTTCTTTATAATTTTGTCCAGGACTATCTTTTTATGCCTGCTTTCCAGCCTCCTCTGCTTCTTCCTCCTCCCATGTCTTCTTAGCATAACTACCTCTCTTCCTCCATCTCAGCCTGTTCCTTCACTACCCTCTTTCCCATAGTGCTTCTGATATCTAATCTTACTATTTCTGGAAGGATAAAGGGGAATGAAGACTTAATGGAATATATATTTCATTTCCTCCATTTGATGGTCTGACTTTGAAAGAAGAGAAGAAAATGTGATCTTAGATGTTAGGCTTTATTATTATTTTCCCCTTTATGCCATTCCAAAGTTCACTGAAGACATTGATCACACTCTGGAGTTGAAAAATGAAGATGCAGAGGGTTAGTGACAGAGGTGGGATTAATAGTCTATCTTCTCCCAGGCTGGTTCTCCAGCAATCTTCAAGAGTGTCCCAAGTACAGGACAAGTCACATGGGGAGTTGATAGTGGACTCAAAGCTTTAAACTTCAGGAGGCAAAAGTGAAAATTGTTTTACTTGTTTATGACTGTTTTCCTGTTGTCTTTGTTCTTGCTTTTCAAACTGGCCTGAAAATGAGTTCCCTATGCTATCACTGGTCTTCGGCTGGAATGTGAAGAGGCAATGTGGAGTTTGTTGCGTAAATTAATCCCTGCACTCATTTTGCACCAGAAAGAACATTGGGCTTACGCCCCTTAACTTGTATGCTCTACCACAGGGCACAGGAAAATGGCTTTTAAATTAATATCCAGTGATGAAACCAGAGACTGGGCTCCTTTATTTCATAAGTCATTCTCACTGTGAGTTGCTTTGAAATATTTCTAAACAGAGAGGAATTAAAATTGGGGAAAATAAACCTAACACAAAGAAAGATTATGAAAAGCAATCATAATGTCAGTGTTAATGGTTTTCCACATGGGGATCTGAAATCTTTGTACCACTTTCCTTAGAAAGGAGAGATGGTTTTGATAAATTAAATGGAATTGGCATTAACCAGACTCCTTTACAATGTGTTTCTGTGTGAAACACACAGTGAATGCTTCGGTAAAGACTATCCCCAGAAAAGGCATAAACTCTCAATGCATCATAAGGCCAAGGGCTGTGGGGAATAGTCCAATAAAAGGGAAAAAAATCTCTGCTCAATGAAAACACTTTACAAGTGAATATATATTCAGCCTCAGAGAGATATCTTAAACAAACTTCCGCAGAGATATCATTCAGGAAATAACAAGTGGTGGCAATAGTTAAATGCATCTTTCTGTTCCTAAACTTGAGCCAGAATTGAAAGTAGTGCTATGTATGGGAAATTATAAGCATTTCATTCCTTCTTTAACTAGATTTTCTTGTTCTGTAAACACATGGGCATCTGATGTTCCCACACTGGCTATTCATTCTAGGTGGAATGCATGTGCTCTCATACTCTTACCATTTTGTCACTCAATGAAAACCATTGCCATTACTCTGCTCCACCCATTTAGCACCTCAGAAAGTCACTAGATGGATTTAGTGATTAGTGATGATTGATTTTTCTTGCCAGCTTAATCGTCACACTTGAGTAGGACTGATGTAGACCCAGCTGTGCTTAATTAGCCCAGAGGACTTAGAAACCATATTTTAAAGATGGGCTTGTAATGGAAGAAACCTTCTCCACAATGCAGCCTGCTGAGGTAAACGCAGACCTGTGGAGGGCACAGTTTTTCATTAGACCCAAGGAGTAGGATTCAGGAAATGGATGGTGCACAGAACAGGTTCTTACATTAGATTTAGGAAAGTTGTCTTCTAGAACATGAATTATAAAAGGCTGTTCAATATAAATTTCTTTCTCTACGGCATGGTTTTGGCTAATTACTTAAGATAATACATTTGCTTTATTGTAGAATGTAGATTTTATAACAAAATATTCCACATAACATGTTTGTTTTTATATTTTTGGTAACTTTAACTTTAGTTAGTGTCTGCTTTAAAATGTGGATTTCTTATCGTCCTAAAATGTTCCATGTTCATAAGGATATTTTCTTACATTCTAGATCTAAAGAACCAAACATCCCTTCCTTCCTTCTTTCTCCCTTTCATCCCTCACTCCTTCCATTGGACATATTATCTTTGGTCAATTGGAAAATTCTTTCTAAGCACAGCACATTCCCTATTAGTTTGGAGGGTAATACAGACTCCTGTTACACAAGCATATGTCCAGAGGTATAGTGCCCAATCATGCCCTTGTTTTATATACACAACAGAAAATTATTCAGAAGTGTCATTAGAGCTTCAATTTCAGTTTCAGGTAGTATCTGGATTGAGTCAAATTTTAATCACAATGCAGCCTGACTTAGGAAAGCCATTTACTGATACTTCTTATAGCATAAGAAACCCAGAGGAACATTATGAGGATGAGATGTTCAGGGAGTTTTCAAGGAGTATTTATAGGTATACTTGTAGATGTTTTTGGGGATTGTGTAAATGTTTGTGTGGAAGTCTAAAGGAGAGAGAGAGGAGAGCCTTGTTGAGAGGCTTGGTGTCTATTATTATTGGGCTGTTGATGTGGGAATCCTTGATGAGGTTGCAGTAAAGGGAAGACTAGTGCTAGAATGGGGAGTGGAGGTGGCCACCGAGGAGTCCAGATGAGGGGTAGGAGCTGGAAATGAATTCTTAGAAATGCGAATTGGCAATGTTTTGGTGTCAAAATCAGTATTGTATTTATATAGAATGCTATATTGTTCAGAATTCTATGGGCTCCAAGTGTCAGAAAATCAATTTAAATAGTTTAAGCAAAAAGGGAAATTTGTTGGCTCACATAGTTTGGAAGGAAATAGATGCAGCTCACAGGACTGAAGTTATAGTCTGCCACACACACAAGGCCTCAGAACTGGAGCCAAGCACTTGACTCTGGATGTCTTTTTTTTTTCTTGCCATCATCTTCATCCATCCATCCATCCATCCATTCATCCATCCATCCATCCATCCATCCATCTCTCATTTCTTATCTGTGCTTGACTTTGTTCTGCAGATAGAACTTCTTCAAATGGCAAAGTTCACCGAATGCAGTAGAAACAGCTTCTTTGCCCAATCACGCATACGTTGTCAATCTAAAACAGGAATGTTGTTTGGCCCTGTTGGGTTATCTGATATACCCATAACTCAATTTAGGGAAAGAAGTATTATTTGGCTGGGCATGGGGCATGTGTCATATCTGCAAGTGTTGTTTTGAGGTGAGAAGAGGGTGGTTTTTATTTGGCAAAGAAAAGGTGGAAGGAATAGTTTGCTAGGCACACAAAAATAAATGATTACCCTCATTCCCTATAAATTCCACTGTAGAGTTTCAACTAATAAGCCTAGTAAAATGTTTTTTTTTTCTCTGAATAACATAAAAGCATTTTAACTTAGAATTTATTAGAATTTTTGTGGGGGGTTCAGTGATTAGTCTCACTAGATTGATAAAAAAAACTCAGGTTTGGACTAAATAGAAGTATGTGCATAGAAGGACACAAAATTTACTGAAATTTCATATGTACATTCAATAACTAGAAGATCTAGTTTTCCTTCTAAAATAGGAATGGGCTCAATATAGGGCTGTCTACATATGAAGGGCTGACTGTTCATGAACAGTCTGGTGATGAAGCCATTTAAGCTCTGAGGCTTGGACAGTCTGTGTTCTGAAGGTTTAGATTAAATAGTTGGTCTCAAGTTGATTTTATGGTTTCAGCTTATCAATTTTTGCCATTTTTTGAACAGTGAAAGTTTTCCTAGCATTAATTAACTATAAGCAAGAAGGCCCTGAGAAGTCAGCGAATGTTGCAGATGGCAGTAATGGTCTTCATCCAGTTTCTATCCTCGGGGCTTAACTCAGTTAATTGTAAGCCCAGACCTCAGGTCAAGTCTCCCAAGAACCACCGGGGGGTTGCTATGGTAACTGCTTGTTTGTCTTCTTTTCCTTGTCTTCTTCCTCTTCATCATTCTGAGCCTGAGCAGACACATTTCTGACTGTATCTTGTATGCTTATCTTGGATCCTGGGCATGGATAAAAGTAATTCTCACTTCTTTCTTTTCCCTCTCTCATCCTCACTCATATGCATTTAAGTTTGGGCAAGTCTAAATTTCCCTTTGCAGTAGCAACCCATTCTTTGCATGATGATCTATATTTACAGTTAATTAAAGTTTGATTTCAGTTAGAAGTCATTGTATTATGACCCACTTTATGTGGATCTGCCAAAGTAGATGCTATGTGGCCATTCTTCTTTTAATCTCAGCTAATTTTCATCATCTTTGTATAGTCATCTTTTTCCCCCTTTGCAGCAATTTCATGCTCAGAATTTAATGTGTCCTTCATTTAACATGGATTTAAGCATTCTATAGAAGAATGCTTTAAGGTCTAAAGAAATAAATTTCTGATAACAGACTAGTAAAGAATATTTCTTTTGGCATTTAAATAATAGTATGTTTGTTGGACTTTATCTTCCCATCTTAACTGTAATTTTATTGATAGCTACTAAGGGGAACTCTGCCAACATTGGAGTCCTTTTTTTTTTTTTTTGAAACTACCAAGTTCATTTATTTAAGTTGATAAGTACTCTACTACCCTACAAATTAGATTTATCTTATCAAAGATGCATATTTTAAAATCCATGAAATGATATTGAAGGAGATATAAGCCTATGCCAAATGTAGGTTAGTATAATTACTGTAATTGAGTCTTATCTTTGGTTTTGAGCTTCCTGACAACAAAAACATAAAGGGAAACTCCATTCACTATGTAGAATTCTCCATGAAAGAATGTTAAGAAACTGTTTAGGATATCCAGTCAATGTTTAAGATATTCAATACTTAGAAAGTATTCAGGGGTACGAAAATCCAAATGTTGATGTTCAGAATCTTTCTTCCAGCAAAACATTACAAGGAAGTAAATATTGAAAAATAGTGGTATAGTAATATGCCATAGCACTATTATGTAGAATGTTCATATAGCAAAATCTTGTGATAGTGTTAAAAACCATGCTGAAAATGACCATTTTTTCATTCTTTGAAAATATTCATGATAATATATAAAAATGTGTATAAATATCCTATAATAAATTATCAACAGTATCTTTGTCTTTCATGGATCACTTTTATTTATTTTACTTGCTTTAAAATTTTGCTTATCTGCTTTTTCTCATGAGAACACTTTTTGTTGGGGGGGGTGGCCTTTCCTCTACATTTTTAAGAGAATAATGTTCTTCATAAGTCTTTAATGCAAGAAACATTTGACAGGCTAACAATGATTTTACTAAAAAAATAGAAATATTCTTCAGTAGACCATTAAAATTCAATTGTATATCTTAGCAAAAGTCATTATTATTTTTTTTTTTTGCACTGTGACGAAAATTGGTGGCAATTCAAGGAACGCGAGGTCCATTGAGTATCATTTGAGGGATTTCAGAGCTATGCAAACAAATTAGAGCAGTGCTTCTCGAACTTTAATGTTCATACATAGCACCTGGGCACCTTATTTAAATGCAATTATGATTCTCTAGGTCTGGAGTGAAATCTTTGGGTCTGCATCCCTGACAATGCCATCAGTCCATAAATAGTTTGCATAGTAAGGAACTAGAACACCCAAGGAACAAATGGAACTTTTAAACATAAGGATTTCAGGATCCTACTTCAGATCCTGTGAATCATTAGTTCTGGAAGAACTCGGGAGTACATATTTTAGAATACCTCCCAGTTATTATGCTAAAGTTAGTTCATAGAGAAGGTGGGTGTGTGGTTCATTTCTTAAGACAGTCACTCATTGTCAGTGGTGTTCTGATAGGGGCAGCCAAGAAGCCTACCTGGAGTGGGCCTGCCTGTCTCGCTCTTTGTAGGAATTAGCTCCATGTCTTATGTAGCATGCATTTGGGTGTCAGGTTTGTGCATTCCACTGTATCTCAGAAGCCAGGTTGGTATTGCTACTCTGTGTACTGTGGGCCATGGTGGATTTTAGAAGCAAGGTATTAATTTTCCATAATTCAATGAAAATTTGCTCAAATAAATATATTGCCAACTGCATATTATCTAACTCTGTCAATGAGTTTATCTAGTCACACAGTCAACAAGCCTATTATTGAAACAGTTGTGATTTTGTAATTTCATTTCCTCCACATATAACTTCTTAGGTAGAAAATCACATAGGTGATACTGCAGCTGTCTGTTCAAAGGAGACAGATTAATTATATTTGCATGAGGTCCAGGTTGGGCTCTGATTATGAAATATACTGAGCAAATACCCACATGGGTTCACTAAGTAAGGTTTTCATGGAAACTGACAAATTGTGAATTGGCAAGGAGGTCAGTGTCCTTTGGGATGTCTGGTGCATGCAAATAGCAATGTGTGACAGCACAAAACATGTCAGTTTGTCCTCTGGTGAGGTCAGACCCAGCAACTAATATATGCAACCTGCCACTCAGAAACATGCTTGTGCTACTGATATAAATATATGTATCTACATATGCTTGTATTTGAGAGCAGTAAAATCCTGGCTTTTGAGTTTTAATAAGGCATACCTAATTTCCACATAAAAATTGAAGGTTAACCATGCTAGCATGTGGTGGGCAATTTCCATCTCCTGTGCAAATTTGCTTTCCACAGACGTTGCTTTCCAACAGGTTTATGAGAAGCCCATGTAACTGTGGTCTGTAGGATAGTTAATGAACAATCCTCTGATTAATTGATTAACAGCGGCTTTGTAATGAGCAAATCAGGGCCTCTTATGAGAACGTCCTACACTACATTCTGTCAGATTTTTTTTTTCCTGTTATCAGAGTTAGACTTTGTACTGCAAAAGGCAGTGTGACCTGGCTCCCTATGGTAATTTCTTTATGGTGAATCGAACCTTGGTTTCTCTTAGATGTTTTGTGTATTATAATCCCTATTATGACAACCTGCTGAGGTAGTGGGTTATATAAATGCACAGTACAGCTGTCCAGGAATGATTACAAGATGAATAATTTTACTTCCTGGCAAAAGATAAGAGTTTTCTCCATTTTTTTTCCCCCTGAACATCTTGCTTCTTTTTCCTGGGCTCCACTGGAGGAGGCTTCCTTTCTTCTTAGCCTCAGGCACAAGTAATTATTCACATCACTGTTAAAGAAGAACTATGAGTTAAGGTTCAAGGCCAAAATGATACCGAGGAGCATCACTCAGCTTTCCTTTTGGAGTCCTTTCAAGTTTATTTTTCTCCCGACTGCAGCTGCCCTGTGTCTGTGGTTTCACCAGGTCACACCGCATTTCCTCTTCAGTGGTTACCATTTACAATCAGGCTGCTGATCTCTCCGCATTTCCTTCTTTCCCAACCTCTGCTGCCTTGCTTCCTTCTCTGCCCTACTCTCTCTATTTTCCTTGATTCTTTTTCTTCTTCCTTCTTTCCAGATTTCTAATAGAGTCGGGAGCCTGGCTCCTGCAGGGTCAAATGCATAATGTAATGGCTTACCTCCTGTTTGATTTCAGCCCCGGTCCCCGGGGAGATCCAGCGTTATTGTTGTGGCCCAGGCTTGTAGCACCACAGGCTAATGGATCAATTCAGCCTTCAAAGCATCCTATGGCTGTCGATATGAAATTCTAGCAATTACTGAAGTGGGAAGGCTGGGAAACGGCTGAAAAACATTCCCTATTGATTGGCTCGTTGCTCTAGAGTATGATGAACTTGTTTAAGAAAAATTGATCTGACAAATTGATTTTTTTTAATCAGAGAATCTCATGAATGCAATTTAAGTCACAATATTTCTTGCCTTACACAGTTGTCCCCCTACTCCCGCAATGAGAACCTGTGCGACGGCCAGCCAATGAGAGAGGCTGGGAGACTTCTGAAGCTTCCCAGGCCTTTCTTATTCTGTCATCTAAGAAAATGTTTGTGTTAAACTGGTTTTTAAATGTAAGGTCTCCTTGCCTCTGTGTTTTATGTCCTTCAATCTCCTTGTAAATCTCCACCAATTCTCCCTTCTCTCAGTTCCTTGTTCCCTCTTCAACTCCAAATTTGAGGTTTTCAGTTGAGGTACAAGCCTTTTGATACAGCATACACCATCTCATTTATTGCATGAAGGGCTGGTTTTGGAAATCAAGCATCTTAATTATGGCCAAAGGTAGCCCAGTCCCTTGACATTTCTAGGAATGATTTGGGTGGTAGTGGTGACAAAATGTAGACACCAGGGTCACTTACTCCAAGCAGTGACAAATCTGTAGCATGGACCTGGTCAGCTCTTCTGTTGGGATTGAGGAAGTGAAAAAAATCTTGCCAACTTCCAAATACCTCCCCTGCACAAATCTCTTACTGGGCAACCCTTTTCCTTCTCTCTAATCTTATCCACCTTTACTTATGGCCCAAATCAGGGAATTCCATATATAGGTGATCAGAAGCATTACTTCAGGGGTTTCCCAAAATACACATTATTGGGCCTTATTTCAAGAATGTTGATTGAGAATCAAAGAATGGAGCTTAGAAAATTGTAATTTGAAAGCTCCCTTGTTGAATTCAATGACCAGCTATAGTTGACATAAAATGATATTACATAATTTTAACTGGATTATATTACAAAGTTGTGTGTGTGTGTGTAAGAGAGAGAGAGAGAGAGAGAGAGAGAGAGAGAGAGAGAGAGAGAGAGAGAGAGAGAGAGAGAATTAGAAGAATGGGAGGAGAAAATTGCCTAAACCTGGGTGTGACGGCACATGCCTGTAATCCCAGTCGCTCAGGAGGCTGAGGCAGGAGGAATGCAAGTTCAAAGCTAGCCTCAGCAATTTAGTGAGGCCCTAAGCAACTTAGTGAGATCCTGTCCCAAAACAAAAAATTTTTAAAAAAGGACTGGAGATGTGTCTCAGTGGTTAAGCACCCCTGGGTTCAATCCCTCACAAACACACACACACACACACACACACACACACACACAGACACACACACAAAGCCCCAAAACACAATTGACAATTTATCTTTTAAAAATCTTTATCTTTTTCCTGTAAAAGCAGGAAAAAAATAAATAAACAGATGAATCTGAACAAAACAAATGAAAATTTTTCCTCTATTATCCTAGGTTTTGTGTCTGAGGCACTAGAAATTAAGTAAACAAAAGACAGATTAACAAGAGAAAACCAGAGTTTATGAACACATATGGTGTCTACATAGGTGGGAGAAACTCGGTGATGAGAAACTGAAAGGGGTGGTTATAACTTGGGTATTATGTAGCATCTTAGCAAAGAACAATAAGTTTATAGAGAAGTGGCATGACAAAGGAAAAGGGGTTGAGGCTTTTAGTGGTGGCAAACTGTGAGAAGGTAAATATATGGGGGAATGAATGGAAGACAAGGGTTATTTTAGTAAGGTTTCATGTGATGCCATCTCTGGACGGATAATAGTCTACAATGTTAAAAATCTTAGGGAGTTGTCCTCTTCTCTCTGGGCTGGGAGAGGGAAGCACTTTTAAAAGTGGAAATATTTGTCCTGCTTGTAGGTAAATTGGAGGAGTGAAAAGAGCTTTTTCTGGCATCTTCTGTTTATCAATTGTCATCAGCTCAAAATAACTCTCTGTTACAGTGGCACATTTTGGGGTAGCATGTTCTGATCCCCTAGAGCATCTTAAATTTGGATGTGCTTGTACAAAAAATTGGTTGATGAGATGATACTTAACTATCCCATCTTAGGAGAAGAGATAAAGGACAGTACAATTTCAAGAGAGGGATGTACTGAGGGTAGAGGAGAGCACAGAAACACATCTGGCACTTCAGAATTGGGTCCAGGAGGAGACTCCCAGAGAGGCTTCAAGTCTATAACTCAAAGGAAAAAAAGAACATATGGGATCCAAAGTTCTGAAGCCTTGCTCTTACAAAATCCTACATGCGGCTCCTCTGACATGCATGAAAAGCACTGGTTTCTTTGCCGCCTAATATGTTGTGTGGAAGTGGAGACCCATACCTGGACCTTTGAACCAGACTTCAGAATCTGTATCTTTCATAATGTTGCCAAGCCTCACAGAGAATGTTCTAAAGTGATTGAACCACAAGGGAAATGCAGGTTGCCTGTTTCAGAATACATCTAGGAAATCGGCTCCCAGATGATTTTCCATCCCATTATCTCAAAGACCTGCTTCCAAGGGTGAAATTTGAATCAACCTTGCTTGGTGAGTTTGAATAAGCTGAGATGGGTAAAAAGAATCTTCTGCAAGTCATTTAGATTGGCTATGTCCCAGGGAGTTGGACAATAATATAAATTTTAATGCAATCTATTATATTCAACTTTTAACTACTTAATCCTTCCCTGTTGTCACCTTTCAGTCTGAACTCCTACAACGTAGACTTCACAATTTGTCACAGTACTTTCTAGTCTCGACTGCACTTTTGCATTACCTGGAGAGCTTTTTGAGTACTCTGGCCTGGGCCCACCTCCAGAATTTTGACTTAATTGCTCTGAGGCTAGTCTGGGCATTGCTATCAAGCTTCCCTGGTGATTCTAAACTGTGGCCAAATTTGAGAACCCCTGGCTTATTTAGATTTGAAGGTAGCAAATTGGAATGTTGCTAAAGTTCAAAATCTTCCTTTCAATTTTCTGCTGCGACACTTGTGGACTTCTGAATTCGACAATACATAGCAGAGAGGGAGGGGGTTCCTGTTTGCCAAATTTGTGATGAAAACAAAGACCTCCTGTTTCAAGTACTTCTCAGATAGCATGTGGGCTCTCTTCATTGCTCGGCTCTGCTTTCAGCAAAATTGTTAATTATAGATCATAATAAGCTGTTAGGAGCAAAACACACACATAATTTGAAAGTGAAATGAGGCACAGTACATAGATAAAGCAATTGTTTGTTTAAGAGGTGATTAGCAGCCGCAAAACAAGCAAACTGATACTTGAACCTGAAAGAAATTACACCCATTTGGAATTGTTAGACTCTTTGGTTATTTGTGCATTGGAGCCTAGTGCAAAGGTAACCGTCTGTCAGTGTTCTTTTCTTCCGTGTGTGACGCTGGGAAAGTAGAGTCTATGCCATCCTAGAACTAAGATGATATTAAAAGAATAGCCTGTCAGAAGGAATAAAGAAAGGGAAGTGTCTCGGTTTCTCAAAGGAGCACAACTGAGATTTAAATTGTTCTGAGCTATGATAAATTATAAGGCTTTAAAACCACTGTAATCACTGAATGAACAAAACAGTTTGCCTTGGGTAATTATGCCTTTTTGGTCTCCTTCACTTTCAAGTTATTTTCCCCTTGTAAATGTTACGCTCTGGCACTGTGTGCTGTGTCAAAGAGTGTTAATCTCAGTGTGAAACGCTGGGGTTGTCTTTAAGGGTAAGTGAGCCCAGAAATATTCGCAGTTCAGACCAAGTTAGATGAAAACACCATTAGCACTTGAACGTGACATCTGGTGATGCTAGTTTCTACCTGGGGTGCAGTGGAGCTGGGACTTCATCCACTGATTCCCATGAGGGTTTTACTTGAGTGAACAATCTTGCAGGCTCAGCCTCAGCACTGAAAATTCCCAGGATGGAAACTTCATGTGGAATAGATGCCAGTTAATGAACATGGGCACACTGGCTAAGGATAAATACCGTGTTATTAGGCTAGATTATAGCACTCAAGATGGGAGGTTTAATAAGCAACTGAGGTTAACAGGAAATGCTTGGGTTTTGTTGTCTGATAATGCATTCAGATTCTGCAGCCTGCCACTTGCTAAAGCTGAGGAACAACCTAATTGGTACTTACCAGTGGCAATGCAGTTAAGAGCACAGGTTCCCATCCCAAGCACCCTATCTAATTCCAAAGTTGGCAGCAGAACCTAAAGCTGCTCAATACGGCTCATGTGGGAGGTATTATCTTTGGAAAGTTCCAAGATGAGAGCTTCTATTTGGTGTCTTGAGTGGGAAAGTGGAACCAAAAGGAAATTTTGGTATCACCACCACCAACTTCCAATTTCCTGGATCATGTGGGTTAGTGTTCCATCTGCTTACGGGCGGAGGTTGAACTTCCAGTGTCCTTGGAGATAACAAATTTTATGTGATTTGGTGCATGGAAAATCATATTAATGATAAGAGCTTACATACTTTGTGAATATTTTGTGCCAGACCTCATTCTCTGTACCTGTATCACCTCCTTGAACCTTGACACTGCCAATGTGGAAGGCACTTTCTCTTTCTTTCTCTCTCCATGTTACAAAAGAGGAAACAGAGGCGGGAGTGGTTGGCCAACTTGCCCAAGGACAAAAATCATGGAAATGGATTGGACCAAGGCAATTTGACCTCTGAAAACTCATAATGAATCCCCAAATCACACTGCTGCAAAGACTCAGATCCTCTTGTCCCTCTGTGCTTCCCAAATCCCCAGAGTGGCATTCAGACTTGATTTGCCCCCTACTCAACCTTGGCCTGAAGTCTCCTCACAACCCCAGGACTAAGAGCAAATAGCCACACAGTCTCTCTTCTTTCTCCTCAGGAGGGACTCCCGTGTCCTTGCTTCAGTAAGTCCGTCTTTATCTGACCTTGTGCCTTCCTATACTTCGGTTTGTAAAATGCTGGGATTTATGAAGTTGTTCCGGAGAGAAGTCCTTAAGGGAGAACCTAGGAACAGGGCACCTCGTAACTTCTTTAGATGACATCATAATGCCTCCTAGCCCAAGGACTGCACATGAGCCTCCTGCTAGTTGTAAACAATACAACAGACCAGGGGATTTTAAAATCCAAGTGAGATTGCAGATGGAGCTGCAAATGTATAACCCAAAACTCAGAGAGATGATGTATGATAGAGATGCATGCAAGAATTAGAGAGGGCAACAATCCTATACACATAATGGGATGTTTGGATTGGTGAGGCAATGAAATTATTAGTCTGTGCTTTTTAATGCAGCCTAAATGGCCATATCCAGGATTACAAGCATCATGGACTTCTCTGAGATTGATAAGTCTGGTGGGCCAATTTTTTAAAAAAATTATCCCTTCTGCGGTTGCTTCTTTATGTAGTTTGCTGAGCATGCTCAGCAATCCTTGCTGCTGTCAACCAATCTTTGTTGTTGCTCTTGCTCCTGAATGTGTCATGGCCTCGCTTGCATATAAGACCAGCTCCTTCCTGGTTTCCTCTCTTAAGCCCCCTTTTGTGTTATTTTGAATCTAACTTCACTTCCTCCCACTTCTTCCAGTTACTAATGAGCCACTCTGGGCTAGAGCCTGTGACATCTCAGGGCCTCTGGGAGCAGCAGAAAAAACTGTAGGTCTGTCCATAGAGGAGTCCCATGGTGCTGACCATTTATCTGGTGACCTTGTGGGCCCAATAAACAAAGTGAATCTGTCCGACTCTCCCTCCCTCTGTGGCTTTTGGGCCTGTGTGTGTGCATTTCCCAGGACAGTTGGAGGAGACACCAAACTTGTCTTCATTACAGCTCTGACTCATAACCCAATTAATGGTGTCAAGAAGTGAAACATGGTCCCCAGGCCCAGCTGCCTTTTGAAAGCAAGTCCCAGCCTGTTCAGAGCAGTAACGGATGGTGCTCCAGAGAGAACGACTCAGAATCTGTTTTGCTGGCCAAAAGTGAAGGGGGGGTTTCAGAAAGGTGATGTGCAGTGTTGATTCTCAGTTTTAAGGTGTGATTACAGTTTGTCTCCAAACTGAGTGAAAGGGAGGATGGAAGGGAAAGGATTTGAAGTGACCCCTTACTTCTTCTTCTTCTTCTTCTTCTTCTTTTTTTTTTTTTTGAGAGAGAGAGAGAGAGAGAGAATTTTTATTATTTATTTATTTTTTTAGTTTTCAGCGGACACAACATCTTTATTTGTATGTGGTGCTGAGGATGGAACCCAGGCCGCACCCATGCCAGGCGAGCTCGCTACCGCTTGAGCCACATCTCCAGCCTGACCCCTTACTTCTTATTGCATCTGCTACCTCTTCCCTGGACTTCTCTACTTTAAGGCCAGCAGGCTGTTACCCCATGCACTGCCTCTTTGTTCACATTGACTGAACTGTCTCTATTCCCCCCAGGGCCTGTAGACAGGTCCCTTAACAGATGCCTTTCCTTACAACACTGTGACTGGTTTGTGGGTGAAAGGACAACACTATGTGCCCATTTTTCAACATGCATTACAGATATTACTGTATTTCGCAAATTCAGACCTATTCATTTTTTGTAAAGGGGCGTGCTAGAAAGGGCTTTCAGCCAGACTGGAGCAAACTGTTCCTTCAAATACCCGAATGAATGCACAACTTTTTAAAAACAGGCTGACTGTGACTACTCGATCTCAGTCATGATTCTTCTTTCTAAAAATCTATTTCTTTCTTTCTGGAAGAAAATCAGACCCTTTTACTAATCCCCTTTAACAACACTAACAGGAGCAACTGTTTGTTGAGCTGGTGTCAGATGCTGCGCAGAACACTGTATTTATTGTCCCTAATCCTCACAGCGATCCTTCCAGGGGGAAGTCAGGTCCCCGTTTTTCAAGTGAGCACTGTTTGGAAGAAAGGCAGGAGAAGCAAGCAACGTGAATGTGCTACACCTTGGAGCTCCAGGTTCCTGCAGTTAATATCGTTCTTGTTGCTTTCTGACCCCCTACAAGTTGCCTTGCAATTTTGATTATCTCACGTGGTCTTCATATTATGTCTCTAGGAAAGAAGGTAGCTCTCCAGGATAGTGAATCTCCCAGGGAGAGGTTCAGAGGGGAGAGACAGACCTCTGCGGCAGCCCCAGACACCTGTGGCATCTCCCATCTCCCTCAGTGGCCTCTCCCCAGGCGTGGACCAAACCCAGCTTGCCTGGTTTGCAGGATCCTGACAAGATGACAGCTTGTGGTGCCTAGGGAAGCAGTTGGATACCCAGCCCCCAGCTTTCCCCAGGGATCTTTCTTCTGTTGCAGCCAAATGCTGCTCAGTTAAGAGCTCAGGAAACAAAACAGCCTTTGTTGCTTAAACTGAAATCATTCCCATGGCTGATTATCCCAGAGGTCTAGTTGTTAACAATACTTTCTCCTCCTCCTTCTCTTCTCCTTGAGCCTCCTCCCCAATCTCTCCTCCCCTTCGCCCCTTCTCCTCCCACTCCCCTGCCCTTTATGATTCTTAAACATTATACTTCTGAAGCATGACAAACCTAACAGGATCTTGCCAAAGCCAGAGGCCCTGGGGAGTTAGTACAAAAACTACAGCAAGAGCCAAACCCATTTGGATGAGTTTGGGTTTCATGGGAACAGTTTGGCGCATCAAGACGGCAGGAGGAGGGGAGAAAGAGGAGGAGGCTGCCCCACAGATTGTCTCCTGGGACGGGTGCCAATAGAGTGGGGCCATTACATGAGATTAGGGATTCTTAACCTATTTTGGATCATGGATATCTTTGAGAATTTGAAGAACACACATCACAAGATTTAGGCTCATGATTGGATTTTTTTCTGAGTGCTAAGAGCAAAGGCTGGTATTCTGTATACTTCCTGCTTCTTCCTACTGGCTTTATTTCTCTTAGTTATAATCCCAGTAGACAGACATCTTTAGGAGATATGCCTATGCCATTTACTGTCTCCCCTGGGATGCTTTTGAGAATGACAGAGGCACTGCCAAGTAGCTGTACAACTGCCATCAAATAAGATAGTGCAAGGCAACCTAGGGAGTAGGGTCTCTCTGTTCTGATCCTATATTTGGTGGTAAGACCTAGGACTGGGAAGTGGGTTTTATAGGAACTATTTAGAATCTCTGGGTGACTCCTGTCTTACCCAACTATAAAAATTAAAGAATTGGACTCAATCTTCATTGTTCCTTTGGGTGCTAGTGTTTTTAATCCTTCTATCATTTTCTATTGATAGGTTGAATCAATGCATCTGCTAAAACATCTGGAAGAAAAAAATGTACTGTACTTAAACTTGTGAGAATCATACCGAGCAGAAAACCCAGGACATTCCTTTTCTGAAAGAAAAGGGCAATGATCTTGTAAAATGCCTCCTCCTTGCTCTAAGTAACTGACCATGGAATTGAATACTAGTCATTCAGAATCACCCACTACTTAGGCCTCTGCAGGAGCATCTAAGAATGAAGGCATTCCCTAGTTCAAGGGCCTCACCACTCAAATACAGAGAAAAGAAACAGCATTTGCTTAAAAATACAGCAGCTGGTAAAGTACTGAAATCACAGATCTCCTTGAGTCACTGGGTAAAAGGTCAATTTTGGGGAAATTCTAGGGTTAAAACTTCCCTAGTTATCTTGTACATCTTGAATAAGGAGGAACCACAAATATTAAAGTGCACCAAGGGCTCCTGACAGATGATCCAGAGCCACTGGATCCGGAGGCAGGCTTGCTTGCTGTCCTGGGTCACCCAAAGATTTCTAGGGCGTCCACATTCAGATGTTCCTTTTCCAATGTTTTATTTTCTCCCCCTGCTGTTCATGTTGAATAAGAATTGATACCAGAACACTCACACTGGTGTCAGCTCTGGTTTCCCCCTGGCAGTCCTCGCAGTGCCCTGAGGCACTTCCTCTATCAGTTTGTAGGAAGTTTTAAAAAGTGTTGTGCTCCATTCTGATGCCCCCTTGCAACCAGGCTCTAGCATGGAGAGAGAGGAGCAAAAGCTGGGTAGAAATTTTTCCTCTTCCTTTGGTCTCATGCAAATTGCCCAGGACCTGCCCTCAGATTGCCACAGCTTGAAAACCACTAAACTTGGTTTCCTCTTAGGCTCCTTCCAGGTCTTCTGTGTAATAAAAATGGCCTTTATGATAGAAGACTGAACCTACAGTGCAGTTAACCACTGGAGTTGTCAGGTGGAAACCAGGAGGCAGAAGAGAAGTGTTTGCCAATCAAGAAGCCAGGCTCTCAGTCTGTGCCATGTCCCTGAGACATCCACCCTGCTTCAAAACCAGGATTCCAACTCTCTGGTCACAGTACCTGCTGCTCCCTCAACAATTCTGGTGCTCCGTTTGATTGTTTATCCAAGCTGGTTGGTTATCCAGGACTGTGAAATATGATTCTTGAAGGCTACATTGAATTGAGTGGCCCTTGGGAACAAGGCACCTTGGGTTGTAAATCAATCTTCTCCCTACAGAAACTCCAGCTGTTAAACATTACAAGGTGAAGAGTGGCCCCCTTGTGGGACAACCTGCAGTGATTGCCATGTTAGCAGAAAAGATTGTGTTTCTGGAAATGCTCTGATGGAAGATACAGAATCCCCTCCTGGGACCATGTTTTCACACATGGGAGTATCTGTTAACAGGGGATGAGAAGATCTTGGCACTGGAAATGATTTGGGGAGTTTTCTCTCTTTCTCCCTTTTGTATAGAAAAGGGATAGATGCTTGGATAAAATGTATTTCTTGATAATTCTGTTCAATATTTTGAAAAAGCAAACAATTAAATCTTACTGATCTGAGAACAGTGGATATTTTGTAACCATTTGAACTTCCTCAAACCCTATTATATCCTTCTAATTTTTTTTCTTATTTCTAAGCTATCAGCTAGATTACTTTTTGTTATGTTAGAGTTATCCACTGGAAAGAGTCACCAAGTGACTTGGATTAATGAGCTGATGAGGCCATGTGCTGTTCCGTGATAATATCTGAAAAAATTCACATTCCAAAAGGCTAAATTACTGTCGAACCTAAGTCCCTCAGTTTGGAAAATGCTCTGGTTTGAATACGAGATGTCTCCCAAAAGCTCAGAATTGTTCAGAGGTGAAATGATTAGACTATGAGAGCTATAACTTAATCAACGGATCAATCCATCTGATGGATTAATAATTTGAAAGGACTGTTGTACTGCATGGTAACTGTAGGCAGGTTAGGGTGTGGATGTCATTGGGCATGTGCCTTTGGGGTTTATATTTTGTCCCTGGTACCTTGCTTGCTCTCTCTGCTTTTCAGCTACCATGAACTATGCAGCTTTCCTCTGTCACACCCTTCCTCCCTGACATTATTCCTCATATTAGGCCCAGAGTAATGGAGTTGGCTGACCGTAAAATAAAACTCTGCAACTGAGAGCCCAGAGTAAACTTTTCCTCCTCTAAATTGCTCTGGTCAGATATTTTGGTTACAGTGGCAAAAACTGACTAACACATAAGATGAAAAAGTTTTGAAAATGCAGAGTGGAAAATTTTGCACAATAATGTGAATGTTCTTAATGTCACAGAATGACACACTTAAAATGGTTAAAGTGATAAATTTCATGTTATTTGTATTTTACATATGGGATCTAATAACTAAGATTGCGTCTAAGTGACTAATGGGTGGATAGCATCTATAGAATAGATACTTTGGACAAAGGAATGATTCACATTCTGGGTTGGATGGAGCAGGATGTTGGGAAATTTTATCATGCTACTCAGAATGGTGTGTAATTTAAAACGTATGAATCATTTATTTCTGGAATTTTCCATTTAATATTTTCAGACCATCGATGTCAATGAGTAATTGAAACCACAGAAAGCAAAACTGCAGATAAGGGGGTACAGCTACATTATCCATTCACTGTTGTACTCATAGACTCTTAGAACTTTAGAAGTAGATCGTACCAAACCTTATAAATCATTTGGCCTTCCCTCCCATACAAGGAAAAAGGAGAGCTGATGATGAGTTTCTTCCAAATTTTCTATCATGGGGACTGTGAGAATTAGCCCAGAATCTTGCCTTCATAGCTCCATACATTCTGCTATAGCTTCTCTGGGTTAAGTCCAGATTATTGCAGAACATACACAGCCTTGAAGTTTAGAAAAATGCCTCGTATTTCAACCCTCTGTCTCCTGAACTGAGTTTGCCTTGTCCTGTACTTTTCCAGGTCTCACTGCATATTCCTGTCTTCTGGAACTGTTTCTCTGGTCTGACTTCTGTGATACCATTTTCTTTTGATTTTTCTAGCATATCCATGATTGCTCCTTCTAAGTTTCTTTGCCTGGCTTTGGACCCCCAGTCCAGTGCCAAAGGCATGGGGGGTATGCTCACCTGTGTGGTCTATTAGAAGGCCCATTTGGCCAGAAAAACAAAGAGCCATATTTTCCTTCTTGGCTTTTTATGGTGAACCAAATAAATTTATACTTTTCATAATATTACTAAGTCTGTGGTATTCAATGATTGCAACAGGAAACAGACTAAGACACCCCATAAATGGCAGAATGGACAGAAATATAAGATTTACACTAGAGTCACATAAATCTTGATACACATATTAAATGGTAATTGTAATATGATTGCTGACTATTGATTTCTCAAAAGATCACAGAAAAGTCTTTTGATCAAGCTAGCTAAGTTTATTAGACCTACTGATACAGGGAGAAGTCCACCTTCACTGAGTCTTAGTAATGTTTCAAAATAGGGAAAAGAGAGAAGGATATTTATGGTGTCATAGAGTTTGAACTATGTGAATTTAAGTGGGTTTTTTCAGGGAAGGGGTTTGATTGGGATGGGTAGTGTCTTTAATAAAATAACTTCTGACTAGTGGACACAGCAAGGCAAAGTTCTATAAACAAGACTTGGTGAGCAAATTTAGTTGTGAAGAGTAAACTATTCCAGTGGGTTCCCAGTCATATCTTCCAGGTGCAAGTCTTTTATGGAATGAAAGTATTTCCTTTTGGTTAGTCTTAGTGTTTTTAGCATGTAAACAGGAAAATGTTGACCCAGATATAAAGAATTCTGTAAGGATTGACAGATTTTAATGCACATGAAGTATCTATCACATAACCTACATAGCATGTTCTCAGTGAAAGAATTTATCATTATTACTGTATGTATTTTATTTCTCAGGACATCTACAATACTTTATTCCAGTGTTTTATTTCATGATTTTTAAAAAATTGTGCTGGAAATGGAACTCAGGGCCTTGCATATGCTAGGCAAATGCTCTACCATTGAGCTATACCCCATCCCTTAATGGCTCATTTTAATGTTTATCATAGGCCCCCAAGTACCTGGACCATGTTTTATTCATTTTATATCTCCAGCTTCTGGTACAGAGCTTTGTGATTGAATGTGTTCTCAATAAATGCCTGTAGAATGAATGACTGGATACACTGTGTTAAATAAACAGGGTATGTTTTTTTGACACGGGAATACATTAGCTATGTGGTGAATAGCATGAGGAAGGAACAGCATGAGAGACAAAGTCTTTCTTCCTAGAATGCAGGAGGTGAATGAAGAAATTGAGAAAGTTAACTTTCTTTTTTAATGCATGCTAAGGAGTAACTCCTTTGGACTGAAGTTTAATACATTCAGCAGATAGCCATCCATCATTCCTTGTTTGCAGACAAGAGCAAGTAATAGCTCCATTAACTCTGCCCACAAAACTCGTGGAGCACAACCTCCAGGGTTGGTTTGAATTGAGACCTGGAGCCAGTTGATGTGGAACAGGGCAGAGGGGCTGAGAAAGACAAGCATGGCTGGTGACTATTTCTCATGTTTAATGGGATAATCTTGCACTATTGCAACCCTTTGCACTAAGAAGGTAAAGATGACTTAAGAGAAAACCAGGACCATACAGCAACAAAATTAGACTGATATTTCTTTCCCTACATACAGTGAATGATACTGTCCATGTTTAAATACTAACAATTTTGATTTTTTCCCCCTATTCTGTCTATACTTTCCTTCTGCTAGGGAATCTATCATACATAATAATTTTTCAGACCAGGTATTATCTCTAATCAGACCTTACACTGAGTCAAGAAAGAGTTTGAATTACATAATCGCTGCTTTTAGGGCATTGAGTACAAGGCATCACATTTGTTTTGTGAAAGTCTGTCTTTGCCCCTGGTGTGACTTTTCTAGTCATACTCTTATAAAACACCCAAGGGCTGGGTCAGCATTATTCAGTATTGTATAATTACCAGGTCCTCTTCGTCATGCATTTCAGTATTGGTAGTGCTTGGCACATAGTAATCAAAGTAAACAATTTACTTTAGATTTCTTTTAAGGTAATACCAATTTTTATTTACTCAGAATTATAAAATGATGTTTCATTAGCAAATACATGATTAAAAATAAAGTTATATGAAAGGAATAACATTTATTAAACTCAATACTATTTGCACCCCAGTGACTCACTTTCATACATATACATACACACAATATACACATATAGATTTTTTTTTAAAGAGAGAGTGAGAGAGAGAGGGAGAGAGAGAGAGAGAATTTTAATATTTATTTGTTTTTTAGTTCTCGGTGGACACAACATCTTTGTTGGTATGTGGTCCTGAGGATCGAACCCGGGCTGCACGCATGCCAGGCAAGCGCGATACCGCTTGAGCCATATCCCCAGCCCACACATATAGATTTTAAAAAGTATTTGCATGCCTATATGTATACATGAAATATATTTATACATATTTGTATTTATGGAAATACGTTACATATATTTAAACATGTATATATGTTTATGTTTGAAATTGGATTTATACTATGAAACTAATTTTTAAAATTATTATTTTTTCTCCATAGTATTACATAGTGAAGGATTATCATGTCTTTAAATATTTTGGGGAACATTCCTATTAGCTATATAGTTTTTCATCTTATAGCTATACATTATTTACTTAAATTTTTTCCAAGTCTTCTAACCCTATTAGGAGCAATTTTGTACACTACATGTTCATCTCTTTAAAAGAATTTCTAAATATTTAGTAATATTTTGGCTGAAAGAATAAGAATATTTTTAAGGATTTTTATATGTGTTGCCAAGTTGCTCTTCATAAAGATTATACTGATATGATTCCCTCAGCAAATCATGGTTTTTCTTTCTCCTGCACCAATTCCAATTCTAGATTTAACATTAGAGAAAAAGCTGATGTCAACTTTAAAAGGAAAAAAAAATAGGATTTTATTGTTTTGATTTGCATGTGTCTTCATTTTTAAATGCTTTATTCATATTTTCTTCTACTTCTTATGAATGGATCTGCCAGTAAAAGCCTCTTATATTTTGAGGATATTGTCAAATTTTTTATTCCCAGAATGTTATTCATCTTTCATGTTATGGTTGATACACTTATTAAAATTTGTGTGAAATAAAAAAATATAACTTTTTCTGGTGTTTTTTTTCTTTTTCTGTTATGCTCAGAAATTTTATTATAAGTCAGATAGTTATTAGTTTTTCTTGCTTTTTTATTTCATTTTTTTTCATTTCTTATTTTACCTCCTTAGTTCTTCTGGTGCTTTTTTTGTATAACATAGGATGATATAACCTTTTTTTTTCTCCAAATACTTTTGTAGTTTTCCTTTTCTATTTTGCCACATATTTTTCTCTTACCCATTCAGTTGACAATATGCTAATATCTAATGTAATGCATTTTCTCATGGGTCAGCAGCCTGTGGGTATTAGTGGTGTCATTTTAATAGTAACGGCTAAAATTTCATGAGGGCATGTTTGATCAAGAACTTCAGTTGTTCATCGCTCAAAACCCATCACCTTTCAAGCATTTCTGAGAATTCTTAGGGGCTTGATCATTTCTACTCACTCGTAAGTCTGCACTGGAAATTTGGGGAACAATGGCTTGCTGTCTGAATCATAGCTAATCAAAGAAAGAATGACAGAATTAAAATATGCCATTTTACATCTTAAAGGAAATAATGAATCCAAGCAATAAGACCATCAGGAAAAGAGCTTTTTAAGGGGTGACTATGACTGGTAACATATAAACCCACGGACCAATCTTAACAACTAAATATTAAATATTTAGACAACTAAATATTATATATTTCATGATAAAATTTACAACACAACTTTAAAGTATTCTTACTAGAGATATCCAACTTGAATCTGCTCAGGATTCGGGGTCTAATTGTTAGTTTTCATGAAACTTAGGGGATGTTGGAATATGTTGAAAAATATTATGTAATTAGCAAAATTTAGAATGTAAGGAGCTTTACAGGACAAATGATCCATTTGTTCAATGGTTAAACTGTGAAGAAAATAAAAAAAAGGGAGGGGAATCCACAGATTGAGCATGGCACAAAAAGCATAATAATCAAATGTTTTCCAGTTTGAAATCCATTTCCAATACAAACCAAATTAACAAACATCTGGAGACAACTGTGGAAATTTGAACACTGAATGAACATTTGATGATGCTAAGGAACTATTATTGTTAGTTTTAGGCATGATAATGGTTATGTTTTGAGAAAAAAAAATTCTCATTTTTTAGAGAAACATACTGATATAATTATGCATGAAACAATGTGTTTTATTTGGAATTTGTTTCAAAATTATTCAGTGTGGGATGGAGGGAATAAGGATATAAATGAAATAAGATTGGCTGTAGATAATAAATTTTGAAAAAGGTTTTATGGGTGTGTTAGCTCTTCATTGCTGTGACAAAATTCCTGAGACAATCAATTTAAAAAGAGGAAAGGTTTATTTTGACTTCAGATGTTTCAGTTCATGATTACTTAGCTCTGTTGCTTTGAGCTTGTGGCAATATGGGACATCACGGCAAGAGGATGCGGCTCGAAGGGCTGTTTACCTTGTGGCATCCAAGGAACCCAGGAAGAGGATGGCTAGAATTCCAATGTACCCTTGAAGGACATGCCCCCAGTGACCTAACTTCCCCCATTAGACCCCACCACCTACAGGTTTCGTCACCTCCCAACAGCACCACAGGTTGAAGACCGAGCCTTCAGCATAGGCCTTTGGGGTTATTCAAACTTCAAACTATTTCAGTGTTTATTTTACTACTTTAATTTCTTTTCTTTTTAATTTTTTTAAAAAACATTTTGTTCAGTTGTCAATGGATGTTTATTTTATTTATTTATGTGGTGCTGAGAATCAAACTCAGTGCCTCACACATGCTAGGCGAGCTCTCTACCACTGAGCCACAACCCCAGCCCCTACTTTAATTTCTTTTGGTGTGAAATTATTTTTTTATTGTGGAAATTTGCACACAACATAAAGCTGATATATGCAGTTCAGTGGCATTAAGTATATTCATACTGTTGTTCAACAATTACTACTAGACAGAACTTTTCCATCACCCCCAGAAGAATGTGAAAATTTTCATAATAAAAATTTAAATAATTAAACCAAGGCCTATTAAGAAGATGGATGGTTGCCCAGTTTTTCATTTAATCCCCTTTGTCTTTAAGTCAGGGAGATTAGACAATTTGGAAGACACAAAGTTTTTTTTTTTTTTTTTTTTTTTAAATCAAGGTGGGGCTGTGTTTTCTGAGCCGAAGCTTGCTTAAATTTCTCTCAAATTCCTTTGGAATTAATGTTCATTGAATTTGCTTCCTAACTCTGGCAATAATTTATCTTAGCATTTTGTTTTAAGCAGTTCTTCTTTTCCACGTAGGTATTTTAGCATTTAACCTGGGAAGGATCTACTAGGTGTCATTTTTTAAATGAAAGTACAATTAGAAATTTTTGATTAGCTACTGGGAACATTCTTTTCCTTTCTACATAGTTGTAATACTGTGAAAAACATTGAGAGTTACCACCATATATAGGAATAAGATAACTGTTAGGTAGAGGAGCCTGGTGCTTCATTCTAAATAGCACCCTGGATTCCCAATATATATTTTCAGATTTGGTAATCTGTTGTCTTACATTTTTTTATATTTGAATCTCACCTTGCTAATACATAATACTACATTTAAATATCTCTGTGGGACTAGAGAGAATTGGTGGCAATTCTCCAAAGTGCCATCACCAATTGTTTTTGCAATTTGAAGTTTCTTCTTTTCAAAACCCAAAGGCATTTTCATTGTTTAATAATATAATTTATAGTAGGAAAAATTTATTCATTATTGCACTGTTAAAATACGAAAATTATTAATATTTTTGGCCTAAACTTCATGTCTTTCGTGAATAAGTATGTATATATATGTTTCAAATAAAAATGGGATAATCCAATTTATAATCTAAAATTTCTATTGAATTGTAGATAATGACATCACTATGCTTCTAAAACATAGTTTTTTTTTTCTTTTTAAGGAAGACTCCTTAAGGGATTGCCTTGGTTTATTTAAATTAATATTTGATTTCTATAGAACAGTTTTGGCTCTAAAATAATCTTAGTAGAATCAATGACAAATCTTTTGGACAATAAAAGGTTCTGAATGGATTTTTCATTTTCATTCTTAGCCTTTAATTCATTTACCTTCAACCTCCCCAAATATTGTGAAATCACTTTATAAAGATAAAGCAGGTACTTTGCCCGGGGGAGCCACTCTTCACATTGAGAAGTAAACTGCACTTTGCAACGCAGGCTGTTCAAGTGAGAACCAACACCTCTTAGGCTGGCTTTCAGTGAGGACACAAAATGATCTTGTTGCCTTTTGTGGCATGCACAAGTGATGGCACCTTGTTATTCAGCAGAATCTGTTTGTTTCCAGGATGAAACCACCTTTTTATTGTAGTCAGGATTCCACGTGCCATTAATGGTGACGTGCCTGCTTCATGCAATGGAATAGCACCAATGCCAAAGAGGGATAGCATGCACCAATCTGGAAAACAATCTAATTCAGCTGCCAAATCAATGCTCCAGGTACACAGCAAATATATTAGCCAGGTTCTCTGAAATGGCAAATGTCAACAATTCAGTCTCCACTTTTTCCTCTTGTTATCCATTTTCTTCAAGTTAGCCTTGTTTCTTGCTATTTTCCAAACCCTGATGGTGTTGCGGGTCAGGCTCGTATTCTTATAGTTCCAACATTCCCCTGGATCTTTGCAAAAATATCTTCCCCACCAAGATTTCTTCCCCTCCCTTGCAAAATTAACCTATCCTTGGAGTACAATTTCTTCTTAAAACGTTTTCCAGGATTAGAAAGCCACAGTCATTTCTCCTTTTCTTGCAGCATTGACTATCTGTAACACTCATATTTGATTCCTTACTTTCCAGCTCACCAAAGTTTCAGTCAGCCTTGAGTTCCTTGAAACCAAGTGTTTCCATTGTTCTTTCTATCCCCAAGACTAGGCGATATGGTAGGACTATATTAATTCATTTAATACTAATGCCAGCAAAGCTCTAGGAACTAGATAGTAAAGTTCCGTGTATGTGGGGGCTTGTATTGTATAAGAGAAGTCAATAAAATAGTGCACAAGCTTAATTAAAGGTGAGTGCTATAGAGAAAATTAGCAAATCTGGGATGCAGGATTCAAAGGGCATGAAAACCAGCAATCCATTCACTCAGAGATCTTCTCCATCCTATTCCCAGGTGATTCTTCCCAGGGTATATGGTGTGGGGTAACGGATTGGACTTTTAGTCTCTCCTTTCCATCACTCCATGGCAGGCCACCACGGAGGATTCTGAGGGGCCGATTCTGAGGGCTGTGCTTGCAGACAGCCCAGGGCAGCAGGTGCTATGCTCCAAGCCTGCACTCACCAGGGGGCTTTCTGCAGAAAGGAAGGCCCATAGTTGAGCCAGCAACCATGTGGTTGTAACTGGGCCAGAGACTGCTCGTGCCTCATCCAGGGAGTGGGTTGGGGGTCGTGATGGGGTCCTGCCGTGACCAAGGGAGTGGCAGTGAAAATGCCTTTCCCTGAAGACCCGACATGGAACTTCCGATTGCATTTTCTACGCAGGGCATCCAAACTACAATTCTGAATTCAGGGTTTCAACAATTGTCAAGAAGGGAAGCAGACAAAATTCTTACAATCAAAGAGGTTATTGCTATTATTTTTTTCACAACATTCAGCCTCATGTGACAATGAGAAATAAAAGGTTTCTGATTTTGACTTGCCTTTGAAAAGAAAGTACCTCACTACTGAGGTTTGAACTCAAATTACTGGAAAATGTGGGGTTATAATATCTCTGCCAATTAGGCAGCTTCTGGAACCAGACATGCAACGACAGAAAGGACTCCTAGTTTAAGCAGTTTCAAATTCGGAAATTCTGAACTTTCCAAGGGGCAGCATCTTCGGAGCACATCTTCGGAGTTTCTTGAGAAGCAATTTCCAGTTTCTACAGCTGCTATGGTATGAACTGGATCCATGGTGGCTGACTCAGCTGCAGAACCACAGCCTCCAGGTGTGCCAGCTCTTGCCCAGGCTTCAGGAGGCTGCTGGCCCTTGTGGTTCAACTGGCTTTCGGATTCCAGTGGTTTTCTGGTTCCCCCGCCTTGTGGTTCAGGTGACCTTCAGCTTCAACTCCTCCATGAAGCCTAGAGCTGCTTTACCAAAGTGGTGGCTCTCTGCCTCTGCTGCTGCCCCTTGCTCAGGTTCAGAGCTTACTCTCATCTCAGGCAACCCCAGGCTGCAGGCACCAGAATGCCCTGACTGGTAGGACTTGTGGCCTCCCTAAAACATAAATTTTCACAATAGTCTTGTAACTTTTTGAATGGAGATTATAGTTGACTTGATCAGTTTCCTAGTATTGTACATTTTGATCATTTCTCTCTCTTTTTTTCTATTGCAGATCATTTCTCTCTCTTTTTTTCTATTTTTTTATATTGCTATAACAAATATACTTTTAGATAAACTTGCTTTCAACATTACTTATATACACGTCCGGGAATTTATTTTTAAAAATTTCTGAACTAAGGTGCATATTTTAAGGAATCAATTTCACTATAATTGCTCATAACTCACTAAATAAATACTTTCTGCATCTGTTAGGTAGGAGTTCAGGGAGACCAAGATGGAGGAGGCAAGGTTTAAGAAAGATGCCACCGGAGGACAAGACAGGATGGTGAGTCATGCCCCTGTTTAAGGTAAGTCCCATTACCATGACAACTCCTACCATTGAGGATTTATCACCATGACAACTCCAGCCACAGTTCTAGTATTTTAAAATGACCAATGATGAGTAAAGTGGACAGTATTCTAATTGCGTTTTCTAAAATAACCAATGGAGGAAATTGGATAATATTCTAATCAGCTATCATAAGATAACCAATGGGAGCAAATGGGGTAGGATCTTCAATCTGGTTGTTATAGGAAAAGGACCACCTCAAAGATCAGCATATAAGACTAATTTCCAGACATTGGGGCCTTGCTTGATTTACTCTTTCTTGCTTGATTTACTCTGCTCTATTTTATGGAGTGCTACTCCCACCTCCATTTTCAATAATTCTGTACTTTGCCTGTTATTTGTGTGTGACTTGCTCAATTCTTTGTTCAGGACACCAAGGTCCTGGACACCCCAACAATAACAAATTCACAAGGGGAGGGTCTGTTTTGTCAAGACCAGAGACCTGGCAGAGTGGATAACCCCACAATTTTGGCTTCCCAACCTCCTTTAAATCCACAGGAAGAAGTACCCTGTCTTCCATCAAAAAGATCTGGCACAGCCAGGCACGAGGATGCATGCCTGTAATCCAGTGGCTCTGGAGGCTGATGCAGGAGGATTGTAAAGTTGTGGACAGTCCCAGCAATTTAGCAAGATCCTGTCTCAAAAACAAAACAAAACAAAACAAAGCAAAATAAAACAAACAAACAACAACAACAACAACAACAAAAACTGCCACAGCTAAACATTCTGCATTCTAAACTTTCAAAATTATTGCAGCAACTCAACTTAAAATGCTTCTTTTTAAGTGGAGTCACTCTCTGCTTTACATTTAGTTTTTCAATTATATGACTTTTTGCAACTTTCCATTATTTCTCTGCATGGCAATGAGTTAGTTTAGGAATAAGCAACCATTTCCACTGTTCACATATGTGCTTTATCTCCTCCCTAACTCCTGGAAACCATTGCTATCTTTTTACTGTCTCTATAGTTTTGTATTTTCTTCCCTTATTCTTGAAATGTCAGAATGATTTCACCAACCAGTGTTTTCCACCCACCAGAACATTCTCTCAAGTCACACCAGTTACACTTATAATAATTGGCCATCCACCTGATGCCATGAATTATTGATGCGTTCATTCTATCATTTGGGAATGAGTCCTTATGGCCAGTTAGGTAGACAGTGAGCCCTTCCTCAGACCCCAGCTGACTGTTTATGGATTCACTCATGGTAACAACTCTGCCATTTAGATTACTGGCAAATCAGTCATGGAAATAGCAGAGGACAAGAGTTAATACCTGATGGGTAGATAAGGTGGAGAGGCAAGATTGGGCAGGGAAAGTCTACAGACCATGTTATAGAACTGACAAAATCACAGACAGACAAAAGAAAACTCTGGAGCTAAGGTTATCTGATTCCGTGTTGGGCAGAAATTGCCAGGTCCTATAGCTTTGCTTGCTCTGTAATTTACTAGAAGTTGTCTGGGAAGATTGAAGTCTCAATTGGAAGGTTGAGGTCTGTTCTGAAGGTGGACTATCAGTCACTCACCTGCACTCTTTGTCTTTTGTAGCTCAATAACAAGTTCTCTCTTGATTGGAAATATCTCAGATTGAAACTCTGTATTGATTAAATACTAACTCCTTCATCCCTCCCTCAAATCCCTGGTAACCCCTATTGTGCTTTCTATCTGTAATAATTTGCCTAATCTAGGTAACTGTGTAAGGAAAATCAGACAACATTTGCCTTTTTGCATCTGACTTGCATCACTTTGCATTATGTCTTCAAGTTTCATCCATGTTGTAGCATGTATCAACGTTTTATTCTTTTTTTAAGGCTGAGTAATGTTCTACTTTATGTATAAACCACATTTTGTTTATCCATTTGTCAGTGAATATTTGTGTTGTTTCCACTTTCGGTTACAATGAATTACATTAAACCTGTTATAAACAATTGGTATACACATATCTGTTTGAGTCCCTGCTTTCAATTCTTTTATGTATGTATCCACAAATGAAATTTTTGGATCATATGGTAATTGCATTTAAAAATTGCATTTTTCTTGGTTTTACATTCCTACTCACAATGCATGAGGGTTTTAATATAAATTTGTTAATACTATTTTTTGTTTGTTTCTATTTTTGAGAATAATTATTTAATTATTGACCATTTATGGCCATATGAAGATTAATTCCTGGGTCCTCTATTGTATTTCATGCTATGGAGTTTTAAAATATAGTATATCAGACATTCAAGCAAGGAGGTTGAATGTCTGATATACTATATCTCAACACCCTTTCCTTGGGAGACTGTATCCCTTTTCAGTGGTTGCTAGTGAAGGCAGTAAGTGTACCAACCCAAAATATGTCACTTGGGCATATTGGCTATTTTAAGCTGAAAGCAACTGAGTGGCAACAGATATAAGAAAAGCTTTCTGAACTCCTCTTATTTGTCTAAAAGCAGCATGTAAACTTATAAATATGTCCCTGACCCTCTGTCTTCCAGGAAGAACAGAAGTTAATCACTGGGCAGAATTCTAGATAATTTTCAGCTCAGAAAGGGCACCAGAGAATCAGTTTGACAAACCTTACTGACTAGTCCTTATCTTCCATGAGATTCCCAATGTGGTTGTTTCCCCATAAATTGTACCCTGTAAGTAGGAGGCCTTTTTCCTTTGTCCTGTCACATCTGTAAAAATTGATCATTCTTTTTTTTTTTTTTTTTTTTTTTTTAGAGAGAGAGAGAATTTTTAATATTTATTTTTTAGTTCTCGGCGGACACAACATCTTTGTTGGTATGTGGTGCTGAGGATCGAACCCGGGCCGCACGCATGCCAGGCGAGCTCGCTACCGCTGAGCCACATCTCCAGCCCCTGATCATTCTTTCTTAATATGCCAATCCAATTTCTAACTGCCCCTTTTAGTTACTCATCACAGAGGGATCCTGCAAGTACCTGTGTTGCACATGTTAATGAACTTCTTTGCTTTTCTCTTGTTAATCTGTCTTTTGTCAGTCTAATTCACAGGGCTTCAGCCAAAGGACTTAAGATGGGTGAAGGAAAAATTGATTTTTTCCCCTCTCTTATACTCTTATGATATAAAATATTTTTGTCCTTTTATAACTATGTGGAAGGCTGAGGATACTACCTGATGTATTCCCCAGTTGTGTTAGTCAGCCTTTTGTTGTTGTGACTAAAATAACCACAACCACCACCACCACCAACAACAAAAAGCTTTTTTGGGCTCCCAGTTTCAGAGGTTCAGTCCACAGGGTTGGCCGACTCTGTTGCTCTGGGCTGAAGGTGAGGTAGAAGGACAGTAGTGGTGGAAAACTGTTCAGCTCCTGGCAACTAAGAAGAAAAAGAGAGAGGGGGAGGACCCAGAGGAGTATGATGTAACCCTGAGGCACATCCCCAGAGACCTATTTCCTCCAGCCATGCCCCACTTGTCTACAGTCATCACCCATTAAGGTGATCCTTTCAAATTATTAATTCATCAATGGATTAATCCACTGACCAGGTCAGAGTTCTCATAATCCAATCATTTCACCTATGAACAATAACATAGGAGCTTTTGGGGGATACCTCATGTCCAAGCCACACCACCGGTGATGATACCTCTTCATCCTTCAGTGGCACTCTGATTTGGGGGATCAATTTTAAGTTACCTGTGGCCAATCTGGTTTGTAAACTGAATGATCAGGGTCAATCCATGACTGTTAGGAGGAATGAAAGGCGGTTCTAAGGTAATGGAGTGAACTTCTCAATGTGCCATATAAGTTGATATGAGGCCATCTAACCTCTTAAGACAGTCCTTTAAAAGGAGAATGCTTATCTTGAGGATTATTGCTGGCATAGTTAAAAAAACAATAGAAGACCTATTTGTTACTTTACTATCATTACCTATAGCCCTAATTAATTTATTTTCTGAAATTATCTATTCCGTGTAAAAGTGATAAAAACATCATAGAAAAAGAAACTCAAGGAGTAAAGGCCATCCAAGTTAGGGAATCAGGCAGCTTTGGAAGGATCTATTCTCATTTACAAATGAGCTCTGGAGAAGTTATTTGTTCTGAGTCACAATTTGGGTGAGGCACACAACACTGCTTTGACTAAACAGTCCTCTGACTTCTGGCTCAGAGTTCTCTTCACTACAGCACGATAGAGACGGGTCACCAGGAAAGATTGTAAGCTTCTCTTCCTGATTATCCATAAGGATAAGCTAACTTCCTTTCTGCAGAAGATAATTTAAATGTGATCTCATCTCTAAAAGACAGCTTTTCTAAGACAATGATTCTATACTCATCATCTTAATTATCTGTTAAGCACGTTTTAACCCTGGACTGCCTTTAGCATATTAAGACCTGGGAAGTGGATTTTCACAATTCCTTTGACCAAAATATTTTCCAAAGTGATCACATTCTATTATAGTCTCTATGTGGCTTTTTGGAGAAGAAAAAAATAAATTAATTTTGATCATTGTGCATTCTTCAGCTGGTATACCAGAAAAGTCTGTGTGTATATTTACATGTGGAGAGAGAGGGGTGGGGGTGGGGAGAAAGACTGTCCTCTGGGCAAGTGGCAGTTCATGAGACTCACAGTAATTCCTCAGGATGCAAGACACATGGGTGACAGATCTGTGGCCATCATTAATTAGCCTTGTGACTTGGCCACCCATTTAACCTATTTGACTCTGTAGTTTTCAAGGGAGTGTTTTTGGTAAAGTGGGCTTGAAATATCCCTTTTGGTTTGAAAGTTCTTTAAATCTAAGGAAGAATGTTGGATTAAAAATAGTTGGCTAAAATATTGTGAGCTGACAGCAGAAGATTGGATTTTTGGCTTAGTAGATACTAGGCTGGAATTAGCTTCCGTGTGAATGTGAGCTCTAATTACAGTTGTTTGAAAATGAATAGTTAAGTTGACATGATAGTTACTTTATCCAATATGGTAGAAATAAAATCCTGGACCTAGAGACTATATCACAATATGCAACTAACTGTGAACTTTATATATACTTGAGAGAGAGACAGAGAGTGAGAGAGCAAGAGAGAGAAAGTGCTTTAAGTTTTTAGTTTCTCAGTATCAGTTAAAGCCTGAAGAGGTTGGTTTTTGGCTACAAATGAAGCCTTTTCAAATATGCCACCTGGGACTTTTCCGACAACTTTTTCTTTGTTCACTATCAGAACAAAAGGAGCCCAACTGTTCATGGTGTAGTGAAATTTTTGGAAGATTATTCATTTGTACCAGGGCAAGATGACATAAGTGAACACCAGAGTTTCTCCAACAAGGTGTCTTGGAAAAATAATTTCACTTTTCTGAAAAATTTCAAAAGCTCCTAACTTTGATTTAATAAGTTGTTCCCCTTAATCACCTGTTGAACTGGTCACTCCCAACCTCTCCACACCACCACTACCAACGTAGCAATCTGGGTTCAGGGCTGCAGACTGCGCTGAAAAGATCAGTTAGCACTATTGTCAGCACTATGCCATCCTTGCTTCTTTTCTGAAAATGAATCACTGTCTTTAAAAGATGCTTTTTGCTCTGCCCTTTGTGGTTTGGTTTTATTTTAACCTACAATCTAGCTTGAAATTCATCAGCCAATGGGGTTTGAGCAACAGAACAAGGGGTGCGGAGCCCAGGTCCCTGGGGGATGGGATGGAACCTTCATTAGCCCAGAACCTTTAGCCACAATGAACTGGAAATTACTGACGTTCATACACAATAGCCTAGCCGTCATGAGCAATTAAGGAGCAGTGGTGTAATTGACCTGATTTGAAGATGCAGGGCAGCTGAGTACTTCTCCCTGGGGCCTGCTCTCCCTCGTGAGCAGAGCAGATGGCCATCTGAGGGATTACAATAATAAGGGCAGCTGAATAGTCAAGTGACCAGTCAGGGTAACCAAGGGGACAGGACAGTCAGATCTCTTCTGGATGGATGGGCGGCCTAGGCTAACTAGGCTGTGCCATATGTCCCTGTCTGTGGCACCCTCCCGCCCCTCTTCAGGAGTGTTCCTTCCAATGCTAATTGTAAGGATGAGGGATGTGTTGCTTCAACAAATTCTTACATTTTGGCAGTGCTAAGAATGCTGCTAATGCAGAGCCGGAGAAGGCACTAGGAGCAACCTCAAGGAATGTATGGTCTCCCAGGGTGGAGCAGACATGAGCACAGGTGACTAAATACAAAGCCTGCTCTTCCCATTGTGGCCCTGGCACATGCCATATGTCAGATAGAAGAGAAAGATATTTCTTAGTAAAGATGACATTGAGAACAGGTAACTATTTTTACTATATCATCACTAAAAAAAAAAGGGCTCTGACTCTCTGCATTTCAGGAGCATTACATGAAGATTTACAACATACATTAGCATGTATGATATATTCTGAATTTTGTTTTCAGAATAGAAATTGCATAAATCTGAACCAAAATTTAAAATATCCTACCCAACATATCCTCTAGATACTCAGTTTGCTCATGAGCTCTTGCTCTTTTTCTAGGGGGCTTTCTGGGTTATGCTTATATCTGGACATATATGAGCATAAATGTATATTTTTCATCTTTTCCCCCCTTACATAAAACCTTGAATTTTTTCACTTAATATATATTAAATAAAATATAAAATATATAAATATAATAAATATAATAAATATAATATAATATAAAACCATCCTTTATTAAGTTTACTAACTTTTTGTATTGGAAGATTTTCCATTAGGTTTTTTCAGTTTGTTCCCTTAGTGAACTTCTTCCTGTTACACGTATTGTTTCAGTGAACATTCATGTAAATTATTAATTTATGTACAAGTTTAATTCTAGGATCATTTTTGCTAGAAGCAACATATTTATTTTATTTTTAAAATAAATAGCTGTATTTTAAAAAAAATTATTTTTTTTTACTTATCAATGGACTATGTTTATTTATTTATATGTGGTACTGAGAATTGAATCCAGTGCCTCATGCATGCCAGGCAAGTTCTCCATCACTGAGCCACAACCAGCCCTTTTTTATTTTTGAGAGAGATATCCTATTTGTTTTTATTGAAGTTATTCATAACCACCAATGATTCATAGTTCTAGTTGATTCCTACTTTTCTATTAGTTCATTGTTATCAAAGGTTTTGTTTTTAAAATTTTCAATGTGATAAGGATAAATGGTATTTTATCATTTCAATTTTTTTTTTTTCCTGTGAGTAGCCTTGAAAAGGAAAATATTTTTCTCTACCTTTTTAAGTTCAGTGGTAAGGGCCTACAAACTAATCTGACAAAGAACAGATTAACAGGAAAAATTGCATATAATTTTTATTGTTATTAATATTTTTATATGCATAGGGACTTTATGAAAAAGAAGTGAAAACCCAAATAATTGGTTAGACTTAGGAGCTTATATACCATTTTAACTAAGGGCAATAAATTGTGAAGTGCTTAGACAAAGAAAAGAGGGGTTGGACTTCTAGGGCTAATAAAGTGTGGGACAATAATTAGGAAATATATGGGAGAAACTAATGGAACACAAGGTTACTGTAGCAAGGTCTGTTTGTGTAGACTCATCTTGGTGTTGATTCCTCATGTCCAGGGATAAGAGTGCTTTCCTCTTTCTGGTACAAGAGGGAGAAAGAAGGAGGACAAAGAACATTTCCTGTTTCTGCAGTTTCTAAATTGCACTCAGATCAAAATAATCAATATGCAAAGTAATATATTTGTGTTGGCATATTCTGATACCCTTCAGTAGGATCAATAATTTTTTTATATTTAAGGCTATTTATTTATTTATTTTTAGTTGTCAATGGACCTTTATCTTATTTATTTATACGTGGTGTTGAGACTCGAACCCAGTGCCTCACACATGCCAGGCAAGTACGCTACCACTGAGCTACAACTCCGGCCCTTAAGTGCTATTTTTATGTCCTGTTTAAATTCTTTGTATATTTTCTTATTGTAGTATAATCATTTTCTTGTGAAACTAGATGCCCTCTATGTAGGTTAAGGAGATGAGAAATTAGACCATGGTGAAATTAGCATCAAATATTTGTCTCAATTTGTAGTTCCTCCTTTAAAAAAAATTAGTTCATTATTTTTTTGCCAGGTAGATAATTACAAACTCTTTTGTATTAGTCAAAGTTATCAATCTATACTTCTAGGGCTTTTGAGTTTTGCATCTTACCTAGAAAAGCCTTCTTCCAAAATTATGAACAATGTTATCTTATAATTTTATGTGGTATTTCTATTCATAACTGAGATTTGGATATTTGATCTATCTGAAATTTATTTTTGTTTAAGTATAAGGCAGGAATCCTGGTAAGCAATGCAAATATCTCAAACTAACTTACTGAATAATTTATTTTTTTCTCATTGAAATGAAATGTATTCATCATATACTAGATTATACTTAGATCCAATTCTGAACTTTCCATTCTTTTGGAAGGATATATTTGCTTATATATCAGTATTCTAAACATTGTAATTTTATAAACGTTAGCATAAAATAGGACAATTTCCATTTTATTATTCTTTCAGATTTTTTTCTGAATTTCTTTGCAAGTTACTGTTTTTATATAAGCATCAGAATTAGTTTGTCTTGCTAAAAGTAAACTGTTAATATGGAGGGGCTTCCATTAAATATAGACAAATATAAGGAGAATTGAAAATCTTATGATGTCTGGTAAAGGTATTGAAGAACATGATTCTGTATGTTCATGTTTTTGGAGTTCCTTAGTATCATTTTAAAAATTTACACTTCTCCTTTTTCTGTTTTAATTTTTATGTTCTAAGTATTCTGCTGATTGCCCTTTGATTTCTTCTTGGATTTAAGAGTTGCTCCTGAAATTTTTATTTGGATTTTGTTTCCTAACTCTCCTTGCATTTTCTGCAGCTTTTGCTTTATGAAGAAGCTGTGAATTATTTGGTGCAGAGATGTTTGTAATTTTCAGATCTTTCCTGTGAATCACATCCTTTTAATACTATTGGACCCTAAATTTGACCTTATCTGAATTTTCTGCCTATGTGCACTTGTCTGATAAGCCTTTGCCAAGCTGTTTTATTTTCAACTTCTCTGAGCTGCATCTTTTGCGAATGTCTATCAGTGGCTCACAGTTTTCTTGTCTCGCTTTTTACTCCAGCTGTTGCAGTAACAGAGCATGTGGGTGTAACTCAAGAGCAACCCCTCATTAACACCATCTATGTACCTGCATAGACCTGCTCAGCCATTACCATGGGAAGAATTTGTGACTAATAGGAGTCAGGAGAACAATAGATAAATATAATCCCGTGCATCTCTTCAGGGAACTATTCTGAGCTCTGTTCACTTGACTGCATATCCATCCCTACTGGGTGCATGTCCACTTGCCTGTGGACAAACCCCACAGGTTACTCTTGGAGTGGCTTTTTCTGTTTCACCCTTCCTATGCCTCTATTCCTGATCCCTTAGATCACTTCCTGTAGGTAACTATCTATGTTAAGCTGCTTTTGTAGGGGAAATCCCAGATTAGGAGAGTATATCTTTTGAATGCTGTAGTACATTATATTTATTTTTCTCTCTTAACAGTATATCTGTAAAACATATGATATGCTAATTGATATGAGATTTGTCTTTAGTTTTGTTCAATTACTTCTCTCACAATTTGATTTGTATATTTCTCTCTATATTTTCAGAAGTTGTACTTTTGTTTTAGCAATTCTTATCTTTTATCACTGTGTGGGTTTTGCTTCTCAGGGGTATTGGAGAATTCACATGTTCAATCACTGAGCCAATAGACAGCTTAGCTTAGCTTTTTGATTGAGAAATCATGCCTGTGTTTTCTGATGTTCGTAGTCTTGTAAGTGAGTAGCACAATACCTTGTGGACTAAAGGTTCCCAATAGTTAGCTGTTGTCATATTGGCATCATGGATATTTCACACCAGATATTTTTTTGTTGGGAGGCTTTTCTGTGCCTTGTAGGATATTTTACAGGAACTGCAATATATACATACAGTTGTGACAATTAAACTGTCTTCCAAATCGCTCAATGTCCCCTCATGGGGGTGGAGAATCGTAAAGCATTTGTGGTTGGGAAGGATTCTTTTAGACAAAGGGTGAGAATATTTCCAGGTCCCCGTCCCCAAAAGGGATACAGCCCCCTGGAATCCTGTGACTTTACGCCATGAGCCTGGCTTCTGTCTCTTACCCAGCTGACTGTCATCATCTTCTTCAGGTTTCTTTGGTGCCTATCTCTGATCCAGCTGATCAATTTGTCTTTTACATTCATGAGATATTTATGTTGATTTTTGAGTTGTCTCTAACTTTTTAAAAAATTATTCTACTTGTATTTTTATCCTTGTTTGGGGTGAAGAGGTTGCATTAGAGTGAGAACCAATCAATGCAGCTGTTTTCATTGGAATTCTGTATCATTGTTATTTTCAAAGAGTAATTAGTATATTTGTATCCCAATTAAGTCATTCCAAAAACAGGGCATAAAGCAAAAGAGAGGCTAATCGATACTAATCTCATGGTGAGTTCTGATGCTTTCTTTGTTCACCATTGCCAGTTTGTCCTTCTGTGATGAATCTTCCTATTAGTACACAAACCAACCATTAACCCGACTCACCAAAACCCCAAGTAATCTGGCTCCTCCCTAGTTCTCCAACATTATCTGTTCCCATCTTTTGGTCGGCCATTTTCATTTAGTCTCAGTTGATGTCTCTTTGTTCTTTTTTTTTTTAAATATATTTATTTTTTAGTTGTAGTTGTCAATATCTTTAATTTATTAATTAATTTATTTTTTATGTGGTGCTGAGGATCGAATCCAGGGCCTTGCACGTGCTAGTTGAGTGCTCTACCACTGAGCCACAAACCCAGCCCCCATCTTTGTTCTTTAACAAGCCAATCTTTTATTATTATTATTTTTATATTTTATTTATTAATTTATATTTTATTTGTTTTAATTAGTTATACATGACAATAGAATGCGTTTATGCACTTTGATATATCATACATAGATGGGATATAATTTCTCATTTTTCTGAGCATACATGTTGCAGAATCATATTGGTCATGCAGTCACATATACATACATATATTAATAATGTCTGTTTCATTCTACTATCTTTCCTATCCCCACATCCCCTCCTCTTCCCTCCCTTCACTTCCCTCTACCTAATCTAAGGTAACACTATTCTTCTCTAGTGCCTCCTCCTTATTGTGAATTAGCATCTGCATATTAGAGAAAACATTCGGGCTTTGAATTTGTGGGATTGGCTTATTTCGCATAGCATGATATTCTTCAACTCCAACAATTTACTGGAAAATTTCATAATTTTACTCTTCTTTAAAGCCGAGTAGTATTCATTAAGTATTTCTACCACATTTTCTTTGTTGATTTATCTATCGAGGGACACTTAGGTTGGTTCCACAGTCTAGCTATTGTGAATTGTGCTGCTATGAACATTGATGTGGCTGCGTCACTATAGTATGCTGATTTGAAGTCCTTTGGGTATATTGACCCAGCTATCCACTCCTTGGTTTATACCCAAAGGACTTAAAGTTAACAAGCCAATCTTATTCCACTTTAGAACTGTATGATTTCTTCCCATATCTTTATTGCATTTACTTTTTCTGGTCTTTTTTCCTCCACATTGTTTTTTTTTTTTTTTTTTGGTGCCAGGGATTGAACCCAGGGGTACTCAATACTGAACCACATCCCCAGTCCTTTTTATCTTTTTATTTTTTATTTTGATACTGGGTCTCACTAAGTTGCTTAGGGCCTTAGTAGGTTTCTGAGGCTGGCCTCAAACTTGTGATCCTCCTGCCTCTGCCTTCTGAGTCACTAGGAGTACAGGCATGTTATGTTGATTTTTGATTTTATGAGATGTTTATGTTGATTTTTGAGTTTTATTTTGATACTGGGTCTCACTAAGTTGCTTAGGGCCTTAGTAGGTCTTAGTAGGTCATCTCATAAAAATTGGTTTGTTAAAAAGTCACTGCATCTGGCTTTTTTCCCCACATTTTTAATCGGTGTATTATAGTTGTACATAATGATGAAATTAGTTGTTACATGTTCATACATGCACATAATACAACCATATAATTTAGCCAATATTCTTGTTTTGGTCTTTTAAATATCAGTTAAATATCACTTTAAACCAAGGCTTTCCCTGACAGCCCATTCAAAAATATCTACACAGATATTATCTTATATTGCATTGTTTTAGTTCTCAGTATGCAAACATCTACTCTCCAATATTATTTTAATTTTTTCCATGTATTTGTTGTACATTTACAATTATTGTAATATTATACCATTGGAGCAAAGACCTTTTTTCTTGTTCAATGCTATATATTCAGTGCTAAGAGTAAACTTGGCACGTAGTGCTGCATAAAAATATTTGATTAATAAAAATATAGGTAAAAGACATGCTGTATATACATATGGAAGCCTTTTGGGTACAACATCATAAAAAATTGAAGCCATAACAAAATAATCACTGTAATGCTGAGTTAGCTAGGACATTAGTGACCATAATTTTATGGGTGGTTTTTCATTCTTATCTTTTGTGTGATGGACGATGTCATTGTCCTGAAGATGTGGAGGAGACAAAACCCTTGAGATGCTCTGTGTGTATTGGACACTTTTCAGTGGGCCAGTATTTGGGAATGATAATCATTTGATCATATGTAATATCTTCCCCCCTATTATTTTCAGTGGTGATATTTATAGTTTTAAGAATGTGGAAGTGCTTCAAATGTCTATTCTTTTCTTTCTGTCTTTTCTTTTCAGCAGTGTGGACGTAGGGTAACCTAATGGCTAGAGGTTTTGAGTGAATGTCAATATGTTTAGATTTAGTTTTGGAACTTGGACAAATAAACCAGATTAAAAGGCATTAAGAATGAAAATGTTAGTGTGGATCATACCTGCAGGAAACTGACCAGATGTGGACTGTGGGCTCCGCATGGGTCTTTTATAATGCAGAATTGTTGGAGAGAAAGGGAACCTGGAACCCTGTGTCTAAGGGCTACAGTTTGTTTTAAAATTTAATGACATGTTCATACAACAACAAAGTGAATTGGTTTGTTAAGCAATACCGTGAAAAATGGCAAAAATGTCAAGTTTTGTAAAGAGATGACATGAGTAGAGTGAATTGGCTTCTCCTTTGATGTTCTATTTTAGTATACACGATTTTGCACAGATACAAACACACACCTAATAATAAGTTAGCAAGGCTTAACTAAAGATGAAAACACCTTTTCCCCAACTAAAATGTTCTTTGAAGAGGTCTAAATAGTAAAAGATGAAACAAATTATCACTCAGTAAGTCAAAATTTATGCAGCTTCATTAGAGTTTCAGGTTAAAAAGTTGTTTATCATGATAAATTTTAAGGAAGACAATTTGTGTTTCTAAGAAACTAATTTTTAGTGCATAAAGTAATTATTTTATATATTTATTGACACAATGTATTGCCCCCTTTCCATATCACCAAATAGATGTTGACAATGTTAGATTGTCACCTTGTGATGGTGATTTTTTAAAATTTTTTTTTAGTTGTCAGAGGACCTTTATTTTTATTTATTTATTTATATGTGGTGTTGAGAATCAAACTCAGTGCCTCACACATGCTAGGCAAGCACTCTAACCACTGAGCTATGACCCCAGCCCATGATGGTGTTTTGAAAGTGTACAATTCAGCAGTCATAAGTGTGTTTGGAGTTGTGCAGCCATCACCAGGATATAATTCCAGAGCATGACAGCACCCAAAAAGAAACCCTTACCTATTGGCAGTCACTCCCCATTCCCTCCTTCCTCTGATTCTTGTAACCACTGATCTATTTTCTTTTTTTTGGATTTGCCCATACTTAGGATATTGATTATAATTTCTTCAACTTTTATTAACTTGCCTGCTAGTTCAAATAGTATATTTTTGCTGTGTGTATTCTTAGACTATTCATGTACAAGAGCTTGCCATTTTGGGACAGATACTGATTTATGTCTCCTTTCTCAATCTGGAGGCCTTTATTTCTTTCTGTTGCCCAATGCCCCAGGATAGAACCTCCAAGACAAAGAAACAGAAAAGGGGAGAGGAGCCCACCTAACTCCTTCCTGATCTCTGGGGGGAAGTATTTGGCTTTCACCATTTAGTGTGTTGCTAGCAGGGGCTTTTGTATATGGTCTTTTTCTTTGGTGGAAGAATTTCCTTTTATTCCTCACTAGGTATTTCATCATGAAATAAAGTTGGGTGATGCCGTATGATTTTCCGGAGTTTATTTTGTGATCATGAGGCTTTTGTTCTTTATTCTGTTAATATGATATTTACATGAATTTTCATAAGTTCATTATACACACTTGGCATGGTGTTTATAATTCTTTTTATATGTCACTAAATTCGGTTTGCTAGTATTTCATAAAGGGTATTTGCATCTTTACCTATAAAAATAATTTTTAAAGGTTTCCTTTTCTTGTGTCTTAGTCTTGTTTTTGTATCAAAACTGGGTGCAGAAAAAAATACTTAGAGGTAAATAAGAATAGCAGTATCCAAATCTCAGGGACACTATGAAGGCAGTTCTAAGAGGAAAGTTCATTGCATTGACCTCATTCATTAAAATAATAGAAAATAAATAAATAACTTAACATCACAGCTCAAAGTCCTAGGAAAGAAGAGCAAATCAGCACCAAAAGCAGTAGAAGACAGGAAATAATTAAAATCAGAGCTGAAGTCAATGAAATTGAAGCAAAAAAGATCCAAAAATTAACAAAACAAAAATTTGGTTGTTTGAAAATTAGAAAATTGATAAACATTTAGCCAACCTATCAAAGAGAAAGAAAAAACTCAAATTACTAAAAAGTAAATGTTGCCACAGACACTATTGATATACAGATGATAATCAGAAATTATTTTTGAAAATGTATACTCCCATAAAATAAAAAATCTCGAAGACATCTGGCAAATTTCTAGAGACATGTGACCTACCCAAATTAAATCAGAAAAACATAGAAAATTTAAACAGATCACTTTTCAGCAATGAAATTGAAGATGCCATCAAAAGCGTACTAACAAAGACAAGCTCAGGACCAGAAAGATTCTCAGTTGGGTTCTACCAGACCTTCAAAGAACTAACACCAATTCTCTTCATTATTTCATAAAATAGAAAAGGAGGGAACCCTTTCCAACTTATTCTATGAAGCTAATATCAACACACTCATAACAAAACCAGGCAAAGGCACATCAAGGAAAAAACCTTCAGACTAATATTCCTGATGAACTTAGATGCAAAATACTGGCAAATCACATATATGATCATATTAAAAGAGTTCCAGAGGGAGAGCCTGCCCGCCCACTTGCACTGTGCTACATTGGCCCGGAGTTCCAGAGGGAGAGCCACACCCACACTGAGGTTCCTCATTCATTAAAGCAGATCCAAAGCCCAACATCAGGGTCACGAAACTGGGATGGTGCCACTTCTATCAAGGGACAACAATAATGACCTGGTAAGATGTCACCAAGGTCCCTGTGGGTCTGGCTGCACCAAAAGTTTCTCTACTAAGGGTGCTAATGATTGTCCTGTTGCTGAGGTAACAGGGAGTCTTGCATGGTGTTGCCTATCTCTTGTTTCTTGCACTGTCAGCCAACTTCTCATGCTTACCCTCTCACTAGTCACATAATCTATTACCTCCATATTCTCACATCCTACCTTGTAAATCTCAGCCAACTCCCCATACCCCCTTCCTCCATCAGAAACTGTAAACCATTATGCAAACTTATTGATTATATGGTAGAAGATAACTGAACTCATCATTTCTGATTATAGTGACAAAACTATAAATGTAAAAATAGAAGCTAACTGATATGTGACTGCACATAAAAGTGAGGTATTGGTAACCTGTAGGGACACTATAAGACAATAGGGCAGAAGCTTCAATACCTCAGATCTATACTATAAGAGAGGAAGACACAGAGTCATCATGAAAAAATCAAGGGAGGAAATGCCCCAAACAAACCAAGACACCACAACAATAGAATCCATAGATGGTGCAGTAGGTGAAATCTCAGAGGATGTCAGGGATGTAAAGTTGGTTTAACATATAGAAATCAATAAATGTAACTCATCCCATTAATAGACTTAAGATGAGAATCCCATGATCATCTCAATAGATACAGAAAAGGCATTTGACAAAATACAGCTCCCATTCATGTTCAAAACACTAGAAAAACAAGGGATAGTAGCAAGATACCTCAACATTGTAAAAGCTATATATACTAAATCCAACGCCAATATCATTCTAAATGGAGAAAAGTTGAAAACATTCCCTCTAATGACTGGAACAAGACAGAGATGCCCTCTTTCACGACTTCTATTCAACACAGTTCTAGAAATTCTAGCCAGAGCAAATAGACAAAAGAAAGAAATTAAAGGGATACTAATATGAAAAGAAGAACTCAAAGTATCCCTATTTGCTGAAGACATGAGTTTACAGTTGGAAGACCCCAAAACTCCACCAGAGAACTTCTAGAACTCATATATGAATTCAGCCAAATAGTAGGATATAAAATTAACACCCTTAAATCAATTGTGTTCCTATACATCAGTGATGAATCAACTGAAAGATAAATTAGGAAAACTATCCCATTCACAATAGCCTCAAAATAAATAAAATATTTGGGAATCAATTTAACAAAAGAGGTGAAAGACCTCTATAATGGAAACTACAGAACACTAAAGAAATAAATTTAAATGACCTTAGAAGATGGAAAGATCTCTCATGTTCTTGAATAGGCAGAATTAATATTGTCAAAATGGCCATACTACCAAAACACTATGCAGATTCAATGCAATTCCTAGAAAAAACAGTCATGAAATTCATTTGGAAAAATAAGAAGCCCAGAATAGCCAAAGCAATCCTTAGTGAGAAAAGTGAAGCAGGAGGCATCACAACATCAGAACTTAAATTGTATTACAGAGCTATAATAACAAAAATGGCATGGTATTGGCAATAAAACAGACATAAATACCAATGATACAGAATAGAAGATGAAGAGATAAACCCGCATAAATACAGTTATCTCATCCCAGACAAAGGTGCCATAAACACACATTGGAGAAAAGATAGCTTCTTCAACAAATGGTGCTGGGAAAACTGGAAATCCATGTGCAGCCAAATGAAATTAAAATCGTATCTCTCACCCTGTATAAAACTCAATTCAAAGCAGTTTAAAAACCCAGGCATTAGACCAGAGAACTTGTGCTTCTAGAAAAATTAGGCCCAACTCCATCATGTTGACTTAGGAAGTAAATTCCTCAACAAGACTCATAAAGTGAAAGAAGTAAAATCAAGAATCAATAAATGGTATGGTATCAAACTAAAAAGCTTCTTCATAACAAAGGAAACAAGAATGTGAACAGAGAGCCTACAGAATGGGAGAAAGTCTTTGCCACCTGCACCTCAGATAGAGCATTAATCTCTAGGATATATCAAGAATTAAAAAAAAAAACTTAGCACCAAAGAACAACAAGAAATAGCCAATCAATAAAAGGGCAAAGGAACTGAATAGGCACTTCACAGAAGAAATATGATTGGTTAACAAATATATGAAAAAATGTTCAACATCTCTTGTGATTAGAGAAATGCAAATTACATGTACACTGAGATTTCATTTTCTGCAGTCAGAATGGCAATTATCAAGAATACAAGAAATGATAAATGATGACGAGGATGTGTGGAAAAAGGTGCACTCATACATTGCTTTTGGGACTTCAATTGGTGCAACCATTATGGAAAGTGGTAGAGAGAGTTCTCAGAAAACTTGAAATGGAACCATTATTTGACACAGTTATCCCACACCTTGGCATATACCCAAAGGACTTAAAATCAGCACATTATACTGATGTGGCCACATCAATATTCCTAGCAGCTCAATTCACAATAAACTATGGAACCAATCTAGGCATCATTCAACAGATGAATGGAAAAAGAAAATGTAATACATATACACAATGGAATATTACTGAGACTTAAATTAAGAATGATATTATGGCATTTGATGGTAAATGGATGGAACTGGAGACTATCATGCTAAGCGAAATAAGCCAATTCCCCAAAACTAAAGGATGAATGTTCTCTCTGATATATGGATGCAACTCACAATGAGCGGGAAAAGTGGAGGATGAGAAGAACAGAAATTCATTGGATTAGACAAAGGAGAATGAAGGGAAGAGGAGGGAATGGAAATAAGAACAATATTAAAATGAATCGGACATAACTTTCCTAAATTCAGATATGAATACATGACCAGTGGAACTCCACATCATGTACAACCACAAAAATGGGAAGTTATACTCCATGTATGTATGATATGTCAAAATATATTCTACTGTCATGTATAATTAAAATAACAAATAAAAAATTTTTAAAAATAAAAGGGTTGTTTGGACAATGTCATAAAATTAGAATCTTAAAGGCAGGTACTCTCTTAAATAAACACTATGTAACCTACAAACAAACAAAAACCAAAAAATCTTGTAGCTGTAGCACATTCTTGTAATCCTAGCAATTGGGGAAGCTGAGGCAGGAGGATTAAAACTTTGAGGCTAATCTGGGCAGCTTAGTGAGACTCTGTTTCAAAAAGAAAAAGAGCTGGAGATGTAGCTTGTTGGTAGAGTGTCCCTTGGTTCAACCTCCAGTATCTAAAACAAACGAACAAAAACCTTACGGAGGTAACACTGGCCTCACAGAATGAGTTAAATAGTGCTTTTTCCTCCTCTGCTTCTTAAGTAAAATTCATGAAGTGCTGATGTTAATCCTTTAAATATTGGAAGACTCACTAGTCTGGGTTTTTATTTGTGAGAAATGTTTTGATGACTCATCATTCTCTTTGCTTTTTGTAGGTCTACCCAGATTTTTAATTTCCTCTTGAGTTGGTTTCAGTGATTTATGTCTTTTTTAGGAGAAATGGCTCATTTTATTTAGGTCATCGAATCTGTTGGTACAGAATACATTGACATAAAGTCACTTTATTTTCTGTTAAAAGGATTTCTTCATTCTGGAATTTATAAATTTGAGTCTTCTCTTTTTCTGTTGCTTAATTTACCTTAAAATTTGCAATTTTTTATTGAATGTTTAAAGGAAAGATATTTTGATTTTGAGAGTTTCTTTATTCTTTGCTATTCTATATTTGACTTATTTCCATGCTGACAAATATTACCCTCTTTCTGCTTGCTTTGAGTTTAGTTCACTATTGCTTTTCTGATTCCTTAAAGTGGAAAATAAGTTGCTGAAATGATCTCTCTCTCTCTCTCTCTCTCTCTCTCTCTCTCTCTCTCTCTCTCTTTCTCTCTCTCTCTCTTCTGTCTCTTAAATAACAGCATTTATTACTATAAATTTGTCTCTAAGCATTGCTTTAGCTGCACTCCATAAGTTATAGCACATTTTGTTTTCATTTTTATTCATTTCAAAATATTTTCTAATTTACCTTGTGATTTCGTCTCTGACTCACTGGTTGTTTAGGGTTGTTCTGTTTATTTTCACTTATTTGTGAACTTCCTACGGGATAATTTTTTGAATAAAACATATTTTCAATTACTTTACCTCATGGATTATACATTGTTTGGTCTTCTTTCAAAGATTTTAATTAGGCTCTGGTATTCTTTGAAAGTTTTTAATCTGTAAACTTCAGAAATTGATAATAAATAAATATTTCTCTCCTTTAAAATTAAGTAACTACAAGTACATCTGGAATGGTAATTCTTTTTTTTAAATATTTTTTTTAGTTGTTGATAGACCTTTATTTTTTTTTATTTATTTACATGAGGTGCTGAGAATTGAACCCAGTGCCTCACTCACACTAGACAAATGCACTGCTGCTGAGCCCCAGCCCCAGCCCCTGGAATGGTAAATCTGTTAAACTATTTTGCCAAATTAAAAAAAAATAGTAGTGACTGATTTACTTTTCAGTTTTTCTGTGAAGACCAAATAAAGGATTTGGAGCCACCAAAATAATTTTATACTTCTAAATGCATTTTAAATTAATCTTTGTGAGTTTTAAGAAATACTATGAAGGAAAAAGTTTTATCTTCAGAAAATTTCCATTGTATCGGGGGTGAGTATATAAGAACACGCAAAGATAATTTATAGTAATAAGTGCAAGTGCTGAAACAGGAAGCAAGAAATAAAAGGGAACACTTCTAAATGTTGTTGTTATGGAGGGCTTCTGTGGGTGTGAGGAATTTAACCTGTACCTTCAAGAACTGGCATGATTTGGACAGGAAATAAAAGGAGTGGGCTTTCTTTGCAGGGCAAACTGCATAAGCAAAGCTGTCAATATAGGAACTTAACATGACAGTCAGGGTGTAATATTTAATGAAGAAGTTCAGGCCAATGTGCAGATAGAAGATAAACATAAATATAAGGTTCTGGTTTCTGAAGTGAGGCAGGAACCAGACTACAAGAAGTTACAGTAAATAGAAATAAATAATTTGGTAGCAGATAGAAATTGAAAAGACTAAAATAAATAGAATTCAGAGAAATTTCCAGAATTGACTCATGTTTCTATGTTTTCTAAGACAGGTGACTGATCTTCAAGTTTAAAAGTAGAAGAAAAGGAAACTTTGGAGGCCTAAGAATAGAATTTATTTTGAAGTAATGATTACAAAATAAATGACAGCTATATTAGAAATCAGTCACTTTTGGCAAAACCAAATTTATTATCATAAATAAATAAAGTTAGAAAGTAGCTTAGCACAAATCAGTGTTGTGATCTTTTGACTGACTTGGTTTCTGCCCAAGTTTGTTTATTTCCAAGCCTACTGGAGCTCATAACATGCAAAAAAATTTAAAAGGGTTTGATTTGTGCTAAATTGATAGTGAGCTTATTATCACTGTTTTAAATCTAGTTTTAGTCATTTGCATCCGATTATACCCAGAGAAACACAAAAAAGCCAAGAGTTTTAAGAATTTGTTAGCATTTGAAAGAGACTTTGAAACAATTCACTTAACATCTTTGCTCTTTTTGGAATTTAACTTATTAGTATACAGTAAATGAGTATAAAGTACAAATTAATATTTCAGTCACTTTGTAGTCGGAGCTGGAAGTGATCTTTGTAATCACTGTTTTTAGTATTTCTCAAATTGTGGTCTTTGAATGTCTTTTTAGAATTGGTTCTTTTTAGTTATACATGAATGTAGAATCATTTTCTTTTGGGGTGGGTGGTTTACCAGGGATTGAATCCAGGGGCACTCAACCACTGAACTACATCCCCAGCCCTGTTTTTTATTTTATTTAAAGACAAGGTCTTACTAGTTGCTTAGCGCCTCAGTTTTGCTGAGGCTGGCTTTGAACTCTTGATCCTCCTTCCTCAGCCTCTTGAGCCCCTGAGATTATAGGAGTTTTCTACCGTGCCTAGCTTAGAATCCATTTTTAATATCTTAATATATCATACTCATTAGGAGTAGTGTTTAAACTGTGATGCCAAATTATTCCTTCTCCCAATGTGCTTTCCATGTCTTCTAGTGCATATCCAAGGAGACCTGAGGTTTATTTATTTCCTGGCAAAATGGATCAGAGAGAATCCAGATTGAGGGACAATAATTGTAATACAGGATGTGGGAGTTAAAAGTATTAAATAGAACTCTTTATATGACTTCTCTTAGAGCCTACTAGTTGTCCAACCCAGGCCATGGACACAAAGAGTACATTACTCTAAAATATAAAGGGGATAACCAAGGATTACCAGATATTTAAAAAGCAATTCTGATCAAAAGAAAGAGACTAAAATAATTAGGGTGGAACAAATTAAAAAACAAAACAAACAAATAAATAAACAAAAACCCAGACACACTGGAGGAAAACAAAGTAGAAAATAATGTGACTATAATTAATATTCTCAGAAATAAGAGAAAATATATTAAAAATCTTATTATAATAAAATATATTAAGTGACCTCAGATGACTTTGAAAAGGCAATAATTGGAGAAGAAAATAACCTCAGAAAATGTATTAACTCCAGTTGAAAATTTACAACAAAAAGCTAAAAAAATAGTTGGAAAATTTTCCAGCATTAAAAACATACATCTAAATGTTGAACAAAGGATACAGAGTTTTAGTTAGATAGGAATAAATTCAAGAGATATATTGTATATGATAGTGATGCTATAGCTAATAACATATTAAATACTTGAAAATTGCTGAGAGCAAATTTGAAACGTTTCCACCATAAAACTAAGTAGGTAAAGTAGCATCTATTTTAATTAGCTTGATTTAGCAATTGCACAAAATACACATATTTCAATATCATGTCATAGCTATAAATCTATATAATTCTTGTTAATTTAAAAAGATACATTGAAGAAGGTCAATAAAGCTAAATAGTAAAAATAAATAAAAAATAAATAACATAAAAATAAAGGCAATAAGAGAATATATATAGGAGGTTCACATTTTTCTATAATTATAAGTTCCAGAAAGAGTGAAAATCGAGAGAAAAAATCCTTAAGGAAATACTGCCAGATATTTTCTTTGAACTAAGGGGTACGAGTCTCCAGATTGAAAGGGCTCATTGAATGCCCTGCATAATAGATGAGAAAAATGACCTAAATGGGACCACTTTTACACTTGTCATGAAGCATGAATTGGTAGAAATTACTTTAAAGAGCAATTTGGTAATATCTTACATAATTAAAGATATTCCTATCTTAACATCAGACAGCATTACTTGTAAGTATGTATATGAGAGAAAATTATCCACTTGCAGAAGAAAATGTTACAAGAATCTTATATGGATCATGAGTTTATAAAAAATGAAAATTGGAAACTACCCAAATGCCATCAGTCAACTGGGGACACTCATAGACATTTTGAGACATGAGAGGTCTCAAACACTCAATGCCTGCCAAGTACACTTTTTCAGGAGGCTGATGGAGGATATTTACCATTAAAAAATAAATGAGTAAATGAAGAAAGAGGAAACCATGGAATGGATGACCAAAGAAACCCAACATAGGAAAATGAGGAAAAAAGTTAAAGAAAGTTTTGAAGTTGGCAAAAGGAAAACAGGAGGGCAGCTATGCTCACAGCCTGGAGCATAATCCCTCAGTTATAGGAGGAGGACAGAGGGCTCTAGGGGAATGCCCAGACCCAAATAAGTAAGTAAGTAAGTAAATAAGGGAGTGGGGAGAAAGAGAGAGAAATAGAGAGAGAGGGTGTGGGAAAGAGACGGGCTCTATTATGTAATATATAGAGAAGGGTCATAGCTCTGCAAGAGCATATGGTGAGAAGTTGAGTGAAGTAGGTAGAACTCTATGGGAATTTAAAAAATGTTAGACAATTAATAACCCTGGGAAAATCATATAGATATACAAGAAGGCAATATAGTGTATTAGCTGGTTCAGCAGTAAACAATATTTATATGGTTATAATTATGTAAATAGTGAATATTTTAGCAAAAGTAAGTTTAACTGTATCTGTAGAAAAGAGGTGAAGCAAAGGTGGTCGTGTTAATTACAATATGGAGATAAACCTCAAATGAAGTTGCGAAAGAACTGAAAAACAGCTTCATTGAGAATAAAAACTGGGGTGAGAGAAATGGGCAGGGTTGGGTCTCACTGCTTCTAATTTGAACCTTGAAGAACTAACTAGCTTCCTAAATTTCATAAAGCTGCTGTTTATTATGAAGCTTGTAGAAAATTTTCACTTTCTAAAGTACAAATTATATATAAAAAGTTCATCATAAATAATGTGCATTCATTTCTACCTTCTTGCATTTGAATTTTTGATAGACTCGTCATCATCATTATCATCATCATTAATAAAATCTGTATAACAACTTACAGACATAATATTTTTGCACATTGATTATCGCCATTTGTCTTCATCAACCTGTGACTCAGGTAGAACATTTTTCAATATTTCCCAGTTTTAACTGCCCAAGGCTTAACAATTAGTAAATGGGAAGTTACTAAGTAGCAAATGGGAAGTTCCAAATCAGAACTTGTATTTTCCAAGCCTGAATACTTTCCTTTGGGAAAATGTTCCTCCAGAATCTTTTACTCTAATGTATAGAAATTGATAGTAGAAATTTGATTTCCCTAGGAGGAGTGTGAGAAGAAGTTCTCATCAAGTTCTTAGGTAAGAACTTCAATATGTTACTCAGTTCTAATGGGTAAAAACGGCATAGAAAAAGGTGTTTTTTGTATCTCATATTTTTTCCTTTCTTCTTTATTCTCTCCCAAATTCTTACCACAAAAATGCACTGGTGATTGATGTCACAGATTTTCTTAAAAAATTCACTTTAGAGAACTTTATTATTTCTATTAATACAACTACTATTAATAACAACCGTAAATCGTACTGTGCCCTTCTTTAGTGCCTCTCATCCAGGGATCTTAGAATGCTTTTCAAACATTAATTAAAAATCCTCTCATCATTCCTGCGGGTTCCTAGGGCAAGGATAGAGGAGGAAATCATACCTGCTCTGACATTAATTAAGCTCTCCCTTGGCTTGCAAACGAGGTAAATAGCTTTTCTTCCCCCCATTAACAAACAAGCGGCTCTCCATGATGATTATCACAGATGTTCACAAGCGAGGGGAGATTGCTTCTGCTGGGCACTGAGGAAAAGAGACTGAGATGCTTGCCAGACCTGGCTGCGGAGGTTTTGCTTTATAACAGTGGTTTCCAAACCTGGGCAATCAGCAGTATCACCTTAGGGGCTTTGTAAATATTCCTGTATCTGGGTCATTGACATGCCCTTCCTAGAGTGTCTGATTGTACATGGGGAATAAGACCTGGGGATTTGTGATTTCAAAAAGTTCTGTATTTCGTTTGAGAGCGATCACTTTAAAATGAAGTCTTCTGAGGGCATGGTATAGGCTTGTAATCCCAGCAACTTGGGAGGCTGAGGTGGCAGGATCACAAGTTCTAGGCCAGCCTCAGCAACTTAGTGACAGCCTGTCTCAAAACAAAGAGGGCTGATGTGGTTCAGTGGTAGAGTGCCCCTGGGTTCAATCCCTAGTACTGAAGAAAACAAGTTTTATTATTGATTTCTATATGTTTTACAAAATCAATAAATAGATACATGTTTGTTATTAAATATCTAAGAATACAAATAATCAGAGGAGATCATTAGAATTGCTTTTCCCTGCCTTTCTCCTTCTTTCTAGTTAATAGTTTAGAGTATGTATTGCTACACTAGAGTTTCTCAAATTACAATCCTTGGCTCTTTTCCTTTTTTTTTTAAATCTAAATAAGCTGATGATATAGATTGTGGGAATGCATGATTTTTACATATGATACTATGAATCTCAGGGAAATAAAATTTATTTCTACTTTATTCCCCACTGGGACTGGGGCCAGACTAAAATGCACAGAGGCCAGGGCTCTGGGGACATCAGAAGGTTACACACTACCTCTGAGAACATTTGTCTCCTGTTTATCATCTTGCTTTAATTTCCTTATTTTTAACCGTGTGGAGAGAAACATGTTGAAGCAAAATGTTATTCTTTATATCTCTGAGAAGCAAAGAAACAATCTGAGATAAGACATTTGCCTTATTGAAGTTCTTTTCTTTTTCTACTTTTCGCCTCTTTTTTCTTACCCTTTGACTTCTATAGATGTTCCTGCTGGTGGTTGGCCAGAGGCCAGGTGGCTGGAGCAGTAGGTTCAAGTGACTATTTAGAGAAGTAGAGACATTTGGGTATAACATGAAAGTCTGCTTGCAAAAAAACAAAAACAAAAACAGCACAGAACTTAGTCTGTACACTTTATATTCAGTTGTTTATATATAAATCTTCCCAAGACCCACTGACTTTCTTTTTTCCTTCCATTTCTTTCCATCACTGGGATTTGAACCCAGGTCCTGGCACTCTACCATTGAACCACACCACCAGCCCTTCTTAGTTTTTATTTTGAGACAGGGTCTTGTTAAGTTGCTAAGACTGACCTAAAGCTTGCAATCCTCCTGCCTCCAAATAACTGGGATTAGAGGAGCGTACCACCATGCCCAACTCAAAGACCCTTCTTAATTGTGCCCAGAATAGTCCTTGGGACAATTTGGTTTACTCTGCTATTGTAGGAGGAGACACACTATTAATTATTCATTTCTTAAGGTAGAGTTGGTTCTTAGCAAGGCTGGAAGTGTTGATTCCAAGAATTTTTAATTCCACGGGATAATTATCTATCCACTTTAGTAGCCTTGGTCCTTTTGCACCAGGAGATGTGAATGGCAGAAGTCTTTGGGAGTAAATAATACAGTATGGGGGCAGGCAGTTCTCTATTTTGTTTTCTCTGCATAGGGAGGAAGAAAAGGGGAAAAGATACTAATTAACTGAGCAACCACAGTCTGGGTAACTACCCATATAATCCTTGCAAGAATATCCTTAGGAAGTCTTATGAGTAATATTTTACATATGAGGAGATGAGGACTTGGAAAATTGTACATCTTGCTATTAAATGACATAACTATGAGTAGAACTGATCTTATATATCTTATCCTTTCTGTAGTTTCTTAATACCCAGCAAAATGTTTGCTCACAAAATTAAGATGAGTGTCTCTTACTTCAAAGTCCACACTTTCCCCATCTACCTCACTGTGGCCACACAGAATTTTCTTAGGTTGTTTGTTGAAATAAATAGAACTCTCTTTTATCCAATTGCATTAGCACTGATAGCAGTGAATTGTTCAGAAAAGGCAATGCAATCACAAGTGTTTTTCATCTTTTCAGAATAAAAACACAAAAACAAAGCAAAGAACCAGTGTGCTTTAGTAAGGCCCAGTAGCTTCATTCTTAGTCCTGGAACTCAGAAGCTTATGGATTTTCAGTCTCTCTCTGACCACTGCATTTGGTAAATAGAGAATGAGTCACTTAATCATTCTGTGTCCTTCTTCCTCCTTCAGCAAAGCAGGGTAATTGGTGTTTGTCACCCATCTGTGTCCATAGGGGTGTGGGAGTGTAACCTCATAATTATGAGGTTTTGGGAAAATATTAAAAAAACTCAAAGTCAGGTTGCCACTCATCCCAAGATGGAGATTGGCATGCTCGGTTGGAGGATTTGCAACTTGGCAAATGCCTATCACTTGGTAGTTTATAAATCTGGAATGTTGGAGCTGGAAGAAATTCCTAGAGATTACCCCAGCATGGACACCACAGTTTGCAGCTGAGAAAACAAAAATCCAGAGGGGTATGGAGATATGATAGAGTCAAACAGAGAGTGAGACATAGATAGGGATTAGAACACAGGTTTTCAGACTTCTACTTTGGGCTGGACTCTTCCTCCTCTGCCTCTGAATGTCCTGGCCCTATTTGGAGGATTCAGATGCCTGTCTAGAGAGAGTGGTTGCACATGAAAGTAGGCTTGGGATACAACTGCCAGAGGCTGCCTTTCAGGTTGGACACACACCATTCGCTTTCAGCTGAACAACCTCATTCAAACACAACTGGGTGAGCCAGGCAAACCAGATGGGTAATTGCCTGGAGTGTGTAGGGAGATGGTGGAGAGTGTGGTTCACTGAGTACCCAAGGAGGTTTGGCACATTATCATTTCCAGCCATCCAGAATGTGAATGACCAAACCCCAGTGGCCTGATCCTGTCAGATCAGTTTTATTTAACAGAGCCATGCCTTGGAGCTAAGCTGTGCTCTGTACTTTGTTATGCATGAACTGCAGAGATGAAATTTAGTTGGGAAAGTTGGAGAGATAGTTGTTAGGGAAACTGCAAGTCGTTGAATCATTACCTTTATCAGAAAATCATTAAGCCCCATTTCATTCTCAGCTTCTTTCCACACATATATATTTGGGGCCTACTGTGCTCTAGGTTGCCCAGGCTTTTGATACAGTGGTGATTGGGATGCACAAGGTTGACCTAGAGAGAGCAATAAACAACAACAAAAATGGGCAAGAAAATTTCAGAGTGATAAGTGCTATGAAGGCTCAAAAACAGGGAGGTATGTGATGGGGCTTCTCTGAGGATGGAGTTTGACCTGTGACAAGAGCTGGCCACACAGAGATCTGGAAGCAGTCTTTCCCAAAGAGGCCAAGGCAAAACAGAGAACATTTGGAAAATGCCTTACTCTTCTCAGCTGCTTTAGCAAAATACCATAGACTGAGAGGCTTAAATAGGAGACATTTATTTCTTACAATTCAGCAGCAGGAAGGTAGAGATTGGACATCAGCATGGTCTGGTTCTGGTCATGGCCTGCTTTCTGGTTTGAGGACATACCCTTTCGTCCTGAGACAGAGAGAGAGAGAGAGAGAGAGAGAGAGAGAGAGAGAGAGCGAGAGAGCGCAAGACATCATTTGTGTCTCTTCTTTTAAGGAAACTAATCCCATTTCCAGTGGCTCCACCTACATGACCTAATTATCTCCCAAAGGCACACCTTCAAATACCATTACACTGGGGTTAGGCTCTGACATATGAATTTTAGAAGAATATAGTCTTTCATTTCATGGCTGTGAATTTGAAAAATAAAAATAAAGCTATTGGGCTGAAGCATAAATAGCTAGGGAGAGAATGGTAGATCCTGAGACTAAAAAGGTAGAACTAGGTAATGTCCCATTGTTTCTGGAAGGCGGTGAATCTGTTATAACTTTTGGAGGGATTGCATGTGAGGGAGGAGGGATGAGAGAAAGAACGGAATCAAAAATAATGCTCAAATTTTGAACCTGAGCATCAGGTGGTTGGTAGGAACTTGTGGGGAGGGTGTCTGATGCTACCTGTGGGAATAAAATCAAGGAAATGAAGACTCTGTTAAATCATGTGAGGATTAATAAGATAATGAGGTATTTCACTGGAAGTTTAAAGCATAGGATTATAGTTCATTACAATTTAGAGTTTAGAGCTCAATGGAAAGATTGTGATAGACACACAAATTTCATAATTTTCTACATTGATGGTATTTAAACCATGGGAATATATAAAAGCTCACCAAGGAAAACTTAATAGACAGAGGACATTGGAACCTGAAGGAGCCCTGAGGCACTCTAACTTTGCAAGTCTGAACTGGAATGGGGTAAGACATACAGAAAAAGAGACTAAGAATAAGTGGTTAATAAAAAGGGAAGAAAATAACAAAATGTAAAATCCAAAAAATTAAAGTTGTGTTTTATGGAGGATTGAGTAGCTGACAGTGTCTAATCTTGCCAAGAATTTGTCCAAGATAAAGATGTACAAGTATCAAAATTTAAAAAAAATAGACATGGTGGACTTTGGTGATGGTCACCAGTACCTTTGATAAGTATAGATTATGTGGAAAAGATAATGGGCCAAGCAGACAAAAGGCAGAAAGCTGAGAATGGGACTCACAATAAGTCATTAAAGAATTTTTGCCATGAAAAGAAACAGAGAAATAATCCAGGAAATGGGAATGAACCATGGGGTCAGGGGAGGTTCTGTGGGATTAATGGAAACGGTTATCAATGGAACATGATGAAAAAAATGAAGAATAAATATTTAGTAGAGAGAGAATTGATTATCAGGAAATGCATGCATACTATGAGAAGTTGGAAATGGGTAGGTCTTGAGCACAAGTGAAGGGACATATAGAAAGGCACATTTCATCATAATGGAGGGAATGTGAGAGGCTGTGGGAATGGGTTCATGTGTGTGTAGAAAGTGGAGTCAGTTGTTAGTTGCTTCCATTTTCTTAAATAGGAAGCAACATATTTAGCTGAGAGCCTGTGTGTATATTTGTGATGGAGGAATAGTGGGTTTGGTGGCTTAAAGGCAGAGAAGATATTAAAGCTCCACTTTGTTGAGTGATAGAGTGAATATATAGCAATATATTTGGATTACTGAGAGACCCATTGATTGGTTATGGTTTTCAACTGTGGGCTCTGCTTTTTTTTCTAGTATCATTTACCTTCATATAGAAAAAATAAATAAAGGAGATAGTTTAGTTTAACCAAGATTGACGTTTATCAAAGAATGTAATGGAGGAACATGGAACAAAGAATTTAGTGAGTGATTGCAGCAATACATCATGGACTCTAAACAGAATAGAGAATAGCTTCAACATGAAACGTCTCAACATGAGAAGGGATGGGTTGTAAAAAAAAAAAGAGGTATCAGAGGATTGAATATTTGAATGGCAGAATGAGAGAAAATAATATAGTAATAAGTACAATATAATAAACACAATATTATATCTGCCTATGGATGTATACATATATCATCATCATCATCATCATCATCATATCTAACTTATAAGAGCACTGGAAGGACAATTGGGTCATGCATTTCTTTTTTTTTTTTTTTTGTTCTGCTTTTTTTTTTTATTGTTGGTAGTTCAAAACATTACATCTATTTTGATATATTTCACAGTTTGATTCAAAAGGGTTATGAACTCCCATTTTTACCCCGTATACAGATTGCTGAATCACATCAGTTACATCAATTACATTTCCATTGATTTACATATTGCCATTCTAGTGTCTGAGGAATTCTGCTCTCTATCCTATTCTCTACTGTCCCCCCTCCCCTCCCCTCCCCTCCCCTCTTCTCTCTCAACCCCCTCTACTGTAAAACACTTCTTCCACTTGTATTATTCTTTCCTAACCCCTCACTTCCTCTTGTATGTAATTTTGTATAACCCTGAGGATCACCATCCCTTTCCATGCAATTTCCCTTCTCTCTCCCTTTCCCTCCCCCCTCTCATCTCTATTAATGTTGATCTTCTTCTCCTGTTCTTCCTCCCTACTCTGTCCTTAGTTACTTCCCTTATATCAAAGAAGTCATCTGGCATTTGTTTTTTAAGGATTGGCTAGCTTCACTTAGCATAATCTGCTCTAATGCCATCCATTTCCCTCCGAATTCTATGATCTTGTCGTTTCTTAATGCAGAGTAATACTCCATTGTGTAAAAATGCCACATTTTTTTTATCCATTCATCTATTGAAGGGCATTTAGGTTGGTTCCACAATCTTGCTATCGTGAATTGTGCTGCTATGAACATCGATGTAGCAGTGTCCCTGTAGCATGCTCTTATTAGGTCTTTGGGGAATAGACCGAGAAGGGGAATAGCTGGGTCAAATGGTGGTTCCATTCCCAGCTTTCCAAGAAATCTCCATACTGCTTTCCAAATTGGCTGCACCAATTTGCAGTCCCACCAACAATGAACCAGTGTACCCTTTTCCCCACATCCTCGCCAACACTTGTTGTTATTTGACTTCATAATGGCTGCCATTCTTACTGGAGTGAGATGGTATCTTAGGGTGGTTTTGATTTGCATTTCTCTGACTGCTAGCGATGTTGAGCATTTTTTCATGTACTTATTGATTGATTGTATGTCCTCCTCTGAGAAGTGTCTGTTCAGGTCCTTGGCCCATTTGTTGATTGGGTTATTTGTTGTCTTTTTGTCTAATTTTTTGAGTTCCTTGTATACTCTGGATATTAGGGCTCTATCTGAAGTGTGAGGAGTAAAGATTTGTTCCCAGGATGTAGGCTCCCTATTTACCTCTCTTATTGTTTCTTTTGCTGAGAAAAAACTTTTTAGTTTGAGTAGGTCCCATTTGTTAATTCTAGTTGTTAACTCTTGCGCTATGGGTGTCCTATTGAGGAATTTGGAGCCAGACCCCACGTTATGTAGATCATAGCCAACTTTTTCTTCTATCAGACGCAGTGTCTCTGTTTTGATATCAAGCTCCTTGATCCATTTTGAGTTAACTTTTGTGCATGGGGAGAGAAAGAGATTCAGTTTCATTTTGATGCAAATGGATTTCCAGTTTTCCCAGCACCATTTGTTGAAGATGCTATCTTTCCTCCATTGCATGCTTTTAGCCCCTTTATCAAATATAAGATAGTTGTAGTTTTGTGGATTGGTTTCTGTGTCCTCTATTCTGTACCATTGATCCACCCGCCTGTTTTGGTACCAGTGCCATGCTGTTTTTGTTACTATTGCTCTGTAGTATAGTTTGAAGTCTGGTATCGCTATTCCACCTGATTCACACTTCCTGCTTAGCATTGTTTTTGCTATTCTGGGTCTTTTGTTATTCCATATGAACTTCATGATTGTTTTATCTATTTCTACAAGAAATGCTGTTGGGATTTTGATTGACATTGCATTGAACTTATAGAGAACTTTTGGTAATATCGCCATTTTGATGATGTTAGTTCGGCCTATCCATGAACAGGGTATATTATTCCATCTTCTAAGATCTTCTTCTATATCTTTCTTTAGGGTTCTGTAATTTTCATTGTATAAGTCTTTCATGTCTTTTGTTAGGTTGATTACCAAGGCTGGTTCAATATACAGAAATCAATAAATGTTATTCACCACATCAATAGACTTAAAAATAAGAACCATATGATCATCTCGATAGATGCAGAAAAAGCATTCGACAAAGTACAGCATCCCTTTATGTTCAAAACTCTAGAAAAATTAGGGATAACAGGATCATACCTCAACATTGTAAAAGCAATCTATGATAAGCCACAGGCCAGCATCATTCTGAATGGAGAAAAATTGAAGGCATTCCCTCTAAGATCTGGTACAAGACAGGGATGCCCTCTCTCACCACTTCTGTTCAACATAGTCCTCGAAACACTGGCCAGAGCAATTAGACAGACGAAAGAAATTAAAGGCATAAAAATAGGAAAAGAAGAACTTAAATTATCACTATTTGCAGATGACATGATCCTTTACCTAGCAGACCCAAAAGGGTCTACAAAGAAACTATTAGAGCTAATAAATGAATTCAGTAAAGTGGCAGGATATAAGATCAACACGCATAAATCAAATGCATTCCTGTATATCAGCGACAAATCCTCTGAAATGGAAATGAGGACAACTACTCCATTCACAATATCCTGGGTCATGCATTTCTGAAGGTGGTGCATTTGCATTTATCTGATGAAAAGGAAAAGGATGAGACCCGTGAGCTGGTCACTGAATGAAAAGACCATGTGTGAGTGAGGGGGCCAAGGGTGAGCGATTAGGCTCTTGTAACACTTTAAACAACAAGGTTACGAAGTCTCCAAGAGTGGCAGCTAGAATAAGGTAAATGGAAAAAGTCATGTTTTCAAATATAATTAAGAAAGATCAGAACATTGGTAGGGAACAGCAAACAAACAAACGTTAATGACAAAAACAGCAAAACAACCAACAGGTTTAGTGGGTCGTGAAGGCTGGGGATACAAATATCAGAAAAGCATTGATATAGAGATAGAATTAAAGTGACCTGGATCATATTAAAGTATGTATGATTTTGTAAAAGAAGAATCAGCTCATTTTTGGTGTAAATAATGTCAACAATTAGAATTCTGTACTTAAAGAGGATCCTGGATCTTAAGACTTTTAACAAGTATCATTTCTAAAGATGTCCTTGAATTGTAATTGGCATTAAATAATACAAAGACATTCTGTCTAACTTCTTAAATTAAAAATCTTTTTAATGAAATAAACTCCAAAATTAATGAGTTTGTTAAAATATTTGGTGTAATTATTTCATGTACCATGCTTGCTTTCTGTTACTTGAGACAGTATTTTCCCAGTTTTAAAACCACACCTAATACCAGTCTATGTTATATACAGTGCATTATTTCTTTTTTTTTCACTGCTACTATTTTTTTTATTGAGTGTTCAAAACATTACAGAGCTCATGATATATCATCTTTCATACATTTGACTCAATTGGGTTTTGAACTCCCATTTCTACCCCAAATACAGATTGCAGAATCACATCTGTTACATACTCACATTTTTACATAATGGCATATTAGTGACTGTTGTATTCTGCTACCTTTCCTATCCCCTCCTATCCCCCCTCCCCTCACCTCCCATCTTCCCTCTCTGCCTCCTCTGCTGTTGTTCAATTCTCTCCCTTTTTCCCCCTCCCCCTTGCCCCTCATAACCTCTTATAGTTTTGTGTATCATTGAAGGTCTCCTACCATTTCCATATGCTTTCCCTTCTCTCTCCCTTTTTCTCCCCCCATTTGTCTTTGTTTACTGTTAGTCTTTTCCTCATGCTCTTCCTCCTGTTCTGTTCTTAGTTGCTCTCTTTATATCAAAGAAGACATTTGGCATTTGTTTTTTAGGGCTTGGCTAGCTTCACTTAGCATAATCTGCTCTAATGCCATCCATTTCCCTGTAAATTCTATGATTTTGTCATTTCTTAGTGCTGCATAATACTCCATTGTATATAGATGCCACATTTTTTTATCCATTCATCTATTGAGGGGCATCTAGGTTGGTTCCACAGTCTAGCTATTGTGAATCGTGCCGCTATAATCATTGATGTGGCCGTATCCCTATAGTGCGCTCTTTTAAGGTCCTCCGGGAATAGTCTGAGAGGGGCGATAGCTGGATCAAATGGTGGAACCATTCCCAGCTTTCCCAGGAATCTCCATACTGCTTTCCAAATTGGCCTCACCATTTTGCAGTCCCACCAGCAATGTACAAGTGTACCCTTTTCCCCACATCCTCGCCAACACTTATTGTTGTTTGACTTCATAATGGCTGCCATTCTTACTGGAGTGAGATGGTATCTTAGGGTGGTTTTGATTTGCATTTCTCTGATTGCTAGCAATGTTGAGCATTTTTTCATGTACTTTTTGATTGATTGTATGTCCTCCTCTGAGAAATGTCTGTTCAGGTCCTTGGCCCATTTGTTGATTGGATTATTTGTTATCTTCTTGTTTAATTTTTTGAGTTCTTTGTACATTCTGGATATTAGTGCTCTATTTGAGGTGTGAGGGGTAAAAATATGTTCCCAGGATGTAGGCTCTCTATTTACCTCTTTTATTGTTTCTCTTGCTGAGAAAAAACTTTTTATTTTAAGTAAGTCCCATTTGTTTATTCTTGTTGTTAACTCTTGGGCTATGGGAGTCCTATTAAGGAATTTGGAGCCCGACCCCACAATATGTAGATCGGAGCCAACTTTTTCTTCTATCAGACACAGTGTCTCTGATTTGATATCTAGCTCCTTGATCCATTTTGAGTTAACTTTTGTGGCTGGCGAGAGAAAGGGATTCAATTTTATTTTGTTGCATATGGATTTTCAATTTTCCCAGCACCATTTGTTGAAGATGCTATCCTTCCTCCATTGCATGTTTTTAGCCCCTTTATCAAATATAAGGTAGTTGTAACTTTGTGGATTAGTCTCTGTGTCCTCTATTCTGTACCATTGGTCCACCCGCCTGTTTTGGTACCAGTACCATGCTGTTTTTGTTACTATTGCTTTGTAGTACAGTTTGAACTCTGGTTTCGCTATTCCACCTGATTCACACTTCCTGCTTAGCATTGTTTTTGCTTTTCTGGGTCTTTTGTTTTTCCATATGAATTTCATGATTGTTTTATCTATTTCTACAAGAAATGCTGTTGGGATTTTGATTGACATCGCATTAAACCTGTAGAGAACTTTGGGTAATATCGCCATTTTGATGATGTTAGTTCTGCCTATCCATGAACAGGGTACAGTTTTCCATCTTCTGAGATCTTCTTCTATCTCTCTCTTTAGGGTTCTGTAGTTTTCATTGTATAAATCTTTCACCTCTTTTGTTAGGTTGATTCCCAAATATCTTATTTTCTTTGAGGATATTGTGAATGGAGTGGTTTTCCTTATTTCCATTTCAGAGGTTTTGTTGCTGATATACAGGAATGCCTTTGATTTATGCGTGTTGATTTTATAACCTGCCACTTTGCTGAATTCATTTATTAACTCTAGCAGCTTCTTTGTATACCCTTTTGTGTCTGTTAAGTATATTATCATGTCATCCGCAAATAGCGATAATTTAATTTCTTCTTTTCCTATTTTTATGCCTTTAATTTCTTTTGTCTGTCTAATTGCTCTGGCTAGTACTTCGAGAACTAAATTGAATAGAAGTGGTGATAGAGGACATCCCTGTCTTGTTCCAAATTTTAGAGGGAATGCCTTCAGTTTTCTCCATTTAGGATGATGCTAGCCTGTGGCTTATCATAGATAGCTTTTACAATGTTGAGGTAAGTTCCTGTTATCCCTAGTTTTTCTAGTGTTTTGAACATAAAGTGATGCTGTTCTTTGTCAAATGCTTTTTCTGCATCTATCGAGATGATCATATGGTTCTTGTCTTTAAGTCTATTGATGTGGTGAATAGCATTTATTGATTTCCGTATATTGAACCAGTCTTGCATCCCAGGGATGAATCCTACTTGATCATGGTGCACCAGTTTTCTGATATGTTTTTGTATTCTGTTCGCCAGAATTTTATTGAGAATTTTTGCATCCAAGTTCATTAGAGATATTGGTCTGTAGTTTTCTTTCTTTGAAGTATCTTTGTCTGGTTTTGGGATCAGAGTGATGTTGGCCTCATAGAATGAATTTGGAAGAGCTCCTTCTTTTTCTATTTCTTGAAATAGCTTGAAAAGTATTGGTATTAATTCTTCTTTGAAGGTTTTGTAGAACTCCGCTGTATACCCATCCGGTCCAGGGCTTTTCTTGGTTGGTAGTCTTTTGATGGCTTCTTCAATTTCTTCCTTTGTTATTGGTCTGTTTAAATTGTGTGTCTCTTCCTGACTCAATCTGGGCAGCTCATATGACTTAAGAAATTTATCGATGTCTTCACTGTCTTCTATTTTATTGGAATATAGGGTTTCAAAATACTTTCTAATTATCTTCTGTATTTCTGTAGTGTCTGTTGTGATATTGCCTTTTTCATCACGTATGTTAGTAATTTGAGTTCTCTCTCTTCTTCTTTTCGTTAGCATGGCTAAGGGCTTGTCTATCTTATTTATTTTTTCAAAGAACCAACTTTTAGTTTTATCAATTTTTTCAATGTTTTTTTTGTTTCAATTTTGTTGATTTCTGCTCTAATTTTAATTATTTCTTGTCTTCTACTACATTTGCTATTGTTTTGCTCTTCCTTTTCTAGGTTTTTGAGGCATAGTGTGAGTTCATTTATTTGTTGTTTTTTTCTTTTTTTGAGGAAAGAACTCCAAGAAATGAATTTACCTCTTAAAACTGCTTTCATTGTGTCCCATAGATTCCGGTATGTTGTGTCTGTATAATCATTTGACTCTTAGAATTTTTTCATCTCCTCCTTTATGTCTTCTGTAACCCATAGATCATTCAATAACATATTGTTCATTTTCCATGTGGTGTAGGGTTTTTCCTTCCTTCTTTTATAAGTGATTTCCAATTTCATTCCATTATGGTCAGATAAGGTGCATGGTATTATCTCCACGCCTTTATATTTACTAAGAGTTGCCTTATGGCATAATACATGGTCTATCTTTGAGTAGGATCCATGTGCTGCTGAGAAGAATGTGTATCCACTTGATGATGGTTGATATATTCTATATATGTCGGTTAAGTCTAGGTTGTTGATTGTGCTGTTGAGTTCTATAGTTTCTTTATTCAGTTTTTGTCTAGAGGATCTGTCTAATGGCGAGAGCAGTGTGCTGAAGTCACCCATAATTATTGTGTTTTGGTGTATTTGATTCTTGAACTTGAGGAGGGTTTGTTTTATGAACGTTGCAGCTCCATTGTTTGGTGCATACAAATTGATAATTGTTATGTCTTGTTGGTGGATGGTTCCTTTTAACAGTATATAGTGCCCTTCTTTACCCTTCTTGATTAACTTAGGTTTGAAGTTGATTTTATTCGATATGAATATGGCCACTCCTGCTTGCTTCCGAGGGCCATGTGAGTGGTATGATTTTTCCCAACCTTTTACCTTCAGCCTGTGTATGTCTTTTCCTATCATATGAGTCTCCTGAAGGCAGCATATTTTTGGATTTGTTTTTTTGATCCAGGTTACTAGCCTATGTCTCTTGATTGGTGAGTTTAGGCCATTAACATTTAAGGTTACAATTGAGATATGATTTGTACTTCCAGTCATGCTTCTTTATTTATTTATTTTAGTTTGGCTAGTTTTACTTTTTGGTTATTTTCCTCCCCCTTTACTGAGATACCTCTTGCTATTGGTTTTGGGCACTATTTTTCAATTCCTCTTCTTGTAGTATTTTGCTCAAAATACTTTGTAGTGCTGGTTTTCTTGCTGCGAATTCTTTTAGCTTTTGTTTATCGTGAAAGATTTTAATTTCGTTGTCAAATCTGAAGCTCAATTTTGCTGGATACAGTATTCTTGGTTGGAATCCATTATTTTTCAGTGTTTGAAATACATTGTTCCAGGATCTTCTTGCTTTCAAAGTCTGTGATGAGAAATCAGTCGTTAACCTAATCGGTTTACCCCTGAATGTAATCTGCCTCTTTTCTCTCATAGCTTTTAATATTCTCTCCTTGTTCTGTATGTTGGCTATCTTCATTATTATGTGTCTTGGAGTTGGTCTATTATGGTTTTGAATGTTTGGGGTCCTGTAGGCTTCCAGGATTTGGCAATCCATTCTATCTTTCATCTCTGGGAAGTTTTCTGCAATTATTTCATTTAATATGCTGTCCATTTCTTTGGTTTGAGTCTCTGTGCCTTCTTCTATCCCGATGACTCTCAAATTTGTTTTTTTTATGACATCCCATATCTCTTGAATAGATTGCTCATGGGATTTAAGCATCTTTTCTGTGTTGACTATACTCTTTTCAAGTTGATAAACCTTGTCTTCATTATCTGATGTTCTGACTTCTACTTGATCAAGTCTATTTGTAATATTCTCATTTGAGTTTTTAATTTGGTTTATAGTTTCCTGCAATTCTAGGATTATTGTTTGATTTTTTTTTAAGATCTCTATTTCCTGGTGGAGCTCGTTCTTTGCCATTTGAATTTGTTTGTTTAATTCATTTTCAAAATATACTTTTATTTCTTGGACTTGCTGTCTCACGTCTTCTCTAATATTCCTTTCCATTTGAGTTAGGTATGCCTTGAGTTCTTTCCCTATCCCTGCTTCTGATGTTTCTATGTCCTCTTGTAGAATTAAGTTGTCTTGCATTGTTTGTACTCCTTTTTTCCCTTGTTTTCTCATGTTGTCCACATTACTTTCCAGGTCTTTTTGATTGTCATGTTTCTGCTCTCTTCTATAGCTTTGTTTTGGTTCTGTATTACTCTGGTGTCTCTCCTTTGTGGTGTTAAACTATGCCTGCTAACATGGATTCCGCTGGGAACGAATTCCGATGTCCGAGCTCCAGTGACGACACTACTCTGCTATGGCGGGCCCCAGGCTCCTTGCCGGGGTGCCCTAATGGGGGGGGTGTGACTGGACTATCTCTGTTTGGTTTCAGCTCTGGGTAGCGGCAGGCGAGCGGTCTCCAGCCGCCCAGTATCACAGGCCGCGGGTGGGTGATCGGCCGCCTACGGGCGGGCGTTCCGCCAGTTACGCGGGCAGTGGTTGAACTGTTGCTGGCGGGCCTTCGGTTTCCAGCCGCCCTCTCGCAAGGGCCTTGCCTCTACTCTCCTGGTTTCTCCTGCTAGTCTTGGTTTCTCCTGCTAGACCAGATTTCCCCTGGGTGATGGCTCTCGGCAGTTCAAACTGTACTCTGGGCCTGCTGTTTGTTGGGTGTGGAGGGTGACTATTGGAACCCCGGCACTCTATTGTTTTGTTTCCGTTGTGGGGGATAGAACTGTACCACTTCCTTCCCCATCTGAAATCTCGTACTCAGCCCGGGGTCAGTGCTGGCTTGGCTGGCGGGATTCCACCTGATTGCAGTCACTAATCTCCCTGCTTGCTAATTAATCGCTTCTCTGTGGCGCCACGCCTTCTGTAGCGAATCAGTCGGCCTGGATCTCCGGGGTCCCACTGTTGGCTATTGGGATCCCCGGCACTCTATCGCTTTGATTTTTTCTGCTTGCCCCTCCACCCAGTGCATTATTTCTTAATAATAGTATTGACCCACTTCTGATTAGAGTTGAGACCTTAGAAATACGTCAGTGATTACACGTAATGAATACTGTCTGCTGTAGTATATAATCAATACATCTGCTTCTCACAAAAGTAAGAAAGTGAATTCTGTTTAATGCAGTATTTTACTTGACTAGAAAGCTGCTTAGCATGTCAGTCTCATAAAAATCCAATCTCTTTACAATAAGGAGCAGGTCTCCAATATTGTAACAGCTACAGGGGGACAATAAAGAATGATACAATTATATTTTTTTACCGGGGGTGACCTCTAGTGTGAAATGATGGCATTTTAGCATTCCTTAGGGTTTGAATTAACAGCACTTTACCAATTATGAAAATTTTACTTTTTTCCCCCAACCTCAAGATCACAGGTAATTTGTCATGGTGTTTTCTTGAGCTGTTATTAAATTTTTGAAGTCAAGAAATCTATCCACGTCTCTCTCTCTAGCTCACTCTCTTTCTTTAATAGGAGTCCCCCTCAGCTTATTTGTGGTTTCCCTTATCCATGGTTATCATGATTTAGTTACCTGCTATTAATTGTGGCCTGAAAAATATTTTGAGAGAGAGCATACATAGTAAATTTTATTACCGTATATTGGTAAGATTTTTCTATTTTATTTCTGGCTATTTGTTGTCAACCTTACTGTGCCTGATTTATAAATTAAAATTTATCATAGGCGTGTATGCATAGGAGAACACAGTGGACACAGGGTTTGGTCCTACTTGGAGTTTCAGGCATCCACAGGGGACTTGGAACACATTCTCTGTGGATAAGGAGAGACTTGTCAAACTCACCTTCAGGTTTCCATCCTGAGGTCTTTCTATTTTTGATCTCAATAGGCAAGAGATATTGCGTATCTTGGCCTATTCAGCTTCATTTTCATGCTCCCAAGTATCACATTTTGGTAGATTTCTCTTCATATTCATTCTTCCTGTGCTGTGCTGTGTGTTTGTGTGTGTAAGTATGTGTGGGCGTGTGTGCGTGTATGTGTGTGTGCATGTACACAGTTCTGGGGATTGTACCTAGGCCTCATGCATGCTAACATGAGAAACAAGACTACCACTGAGCTACACCCAAACCTCTCCTTCTAAACCCTATATCTATGTGGTGCTGAGTCAGGGCTTAGCAGTAGTATTTCTGTTTTTGTCAACTGCTTCTCTGTTAGGTTCTATCCATAGTGGGGAGTAGAGGGGCTAGAAGAGGAAGAAGGATTTGTTTCTGTCTGCTTCCTATTCCTATGGGAATCTGCCCCAAACTACTTCTTCTTGGGTGCAGCAGTTCTTTCATGTAGGAATACCTGAATCTGTGTGCTTTTTTCAACACCAGCTAAAAAGTTCCTCCCCTTTCAGGGTGAAGTTACCACTCTATGAGGTCCCTCCTTTAAGCTGCTAAGTTTCACTACTTGTCACCTTTTTGTTAGCCACCTCTTCCCTGACCTGAAGCTGCTTTCTTTGGTCTTCACCTCTTTGATATCTTGGGGTTCTCAACTTATCCTTTTAGTTATCTAGTTATAAATTTATACCTAGGTAATATTCTTTGTATTAAATCCTCTCTGTTAAAGTAGCAGACATGGTTTCCAGTTCCTAACTTGACCCTGTTTGCTACACTGCCCCAGCTATCCATTTCTTAATACACCCGCTGATAACATACACAGTTTAATAATACTCTGGAGTCCTTACAGATTAATAGCATTTTTACTGTTAGAAGCAATATATCCTAGTAGATAAGTATATAAACTATTGAATTAAACAGATCTTAGATTGAAATGTGACTCCACTCTTTCTGAGTTGCATGAAACTTTCTGAGCTCCAACTTCCTTATTGGTAAAGGAAAAAGATTATCTATCTCTGAGAACTTTGGAAGTATCACAGGAGATACATGCAAACCACTTGGCACAGTGCCCGATACAGGAGAAGAATTAACAAATAATAAATTTCTAAAAATAAATCTTCAGTCTTTTCTGTATAATTAAAAAAAAACCTTCCTTAAACAAACAAACAAAAAAGTAGCATGACATATAGACAAACAAAATAAAAAACAGAAGAAACAACAATTTTTGGCACTTGCAAATTATATTTTTTTAATTTAATTTTTTAAATTATTTTATTGCTTTTTTTAGTACCAGGAATCAAACCCAGAAGCAATTTACCACTGAGCTATATCCTCAGCCCTTTTCATTTTTTTTTTTCTTAAATTTTGAGACAGGGTCTTACTAAGTTGCTTAGGGCTTTTTTAAATTGCTAGACTGGCTTTGAACTTGCCAACCTCCTACTTCCCAAGTTGCTGGGATTACAGGCATGTGCCACTGCACCCAACTATAAGGTTGATTTTCATGAATGACTTTCAAGGTTACTGACTTGAATTTGAAATAATATGTGTTCCATGTTCCTCTCTCCATCCCTGCAATAGAAGAAGAGAAAGGGGGGGGGGAGAGAAAGAAATAGATATTGATTTAAAATTAAAATTACTAATTTGGATTCCTTTCCTTTACCCTGCCCCCATCTCCCTTTCTGTTCTTATATATTTTTTAATGTATCAAATATGAATTAAGTACCTAATATGAGAAATGTTGGGTGAGATTCTCTGAAAACTTTTGAGGACAAGCAAGAACATTCAGAAAGTCTGTTTCCAATTGTGTAAGGGGAGAGAAGGTAGGACATAGTGCGATACAGTATACAAAATTATAATACTTGAAAGAGATGCTCTCTGACTGCAGGTGTGAGTTCCAGCTTCCAGCTAGAAGTTTAGAGAAGACTTTGTGGATAAGACAGGATTTGAGCTGAACCTTCCAAATGAGAGAGGGAATTAGGTGACTATGGGTTGGGCAGGGTAGAGAAAAACAAAGCGTGAGAAAATTAAGAAAATGAGATGGTGCCTGGGTGGCTAGGAAACTGCACATAGTTCCCTCTGACTGACATTAATGGCATGCCAAATTGAACATTGAATCACTGGCATGGGACTGCCTCACAGAGGGTACTTAATGTCAGGCTAGAGAACCCTGGACTTCCATACAAACACATCAAGAGGATCAAGAGGTCTTTGAAAATTTTGGAAAAAAAAAAAAGAAAAACTTGAAGCTATTCTAAGGAAAGGCCACTCTGACTGTTGGTGAGATGTGGTTGGAAGATGCAGATCCTGGTTCTAAAAGCCCATTTGGATGATTTGGCAATAGGCTGGGTGACATGCACAGAAGGCTTCCTCCTGTTGTGGGAATGTAGAGGAGACACAGAACGGTACACATGTTAAGTCATTTTTAGAATCTGTCATCTGAATAAATATACACAGCCCAGGAAAGGGGAACCCAACTTCTACTTCCTGTAGAAGTTTTGAACTGGGTTAACTATAAGGATAGTAGTTTTATTGTTACAAAGATAGAATGTGGAGGATGAACAGGAGATGATGTTTGTGGGAAGCTAGACTTGATGCATTTGAAGGGTCTACTGGGCATTCAGGAAAAGTTGTCTTAAACACTTTTGGAGAATGAGATTGACTGAAGGGAAGTCAGGGTTTGAAATACAATTGATAGGTATGCAACTAAACAAGATGACCACAGAGTGAACATCAAAAAGAAGCAAGGAAAGATCCCTTTATGACTACATTTAAAGCAGCGATTGGCAAATTTTGGTCCATGGGCTGTATTCGCTTATTTGTATAAATGGAGTTTTATTGGAACACAGCCCTGCACATTCATTTACATATTGTCAAGGGCTGCTACTGGAGGCCAGTGATTGTGATAGCCATGTGTGGCTCTCAAAACCTAAAATGTCTGACCTTTTGCAGAAAATATTGATTAGACCCTGCTTTAGAGAGTGGGGAGAGAATGAACTAGAATTCGGAGAAAGACTGGTCAGACCTAGGTATTAAAAAAAAAAAATTGTACTGAAGGAAGGCAAATAAGAGTTCTAAAAAAATTGAAGGAACTGACAATATTGAATTCAATAACAGTATTTCTTGAAAGATGCACAAAGAAAATGAGATATAGGTGTTTAAGAAATGAAAATATTGATTTCCATAGCTTTTGTGTAGACTTTGGTGGATCTGAGATAACTAGACCCTTCATGACTTCAAGCAGCCTTGCCAGGCAAATAGAGGACACCCAGTTAAATTTGAATTTCACATTAAAAATACATATATTTAAAATACAAGTATATTCCAGGCAATATGGGAAATATTTATTCTAACAATTATTTGTTTTTTATCTGATATTCAATTTAACAGGATGTACTGTATTTTATCTGACATCTTTAGTCATGAATAGCTTTATCCAGATGCTTCAGAGGACTTCCTGAGCAAGGCCTGATAGTAAACTCAGGGGTCAGCACAGGAAGCAAGAGTGACTAGAAAAATCTGGTCAGTTGCTGTCCTACTGAGATAGTTTGACCCCTGCTGCGAAGCACCCTTATCAACAAGTAATCATCTCAAGAATCAGATCCAGAGTTGCTGAAGGGTTTGTGTTCATGAAGAAGGTATAGCTGGTCATGGGTAGTCTTCTGATTGCCATATCTTTGAAAGCTCTTGACCTCTGATTTCATATTAAATATATGTGTCCTTTGTGCAGCTTCTGTTTGCTTTTAGCACTGTCAAATTGAGCGACATGATGACATCTATAATCATGTATGAATTCTACAAAAGCATCATCATTTTTTGAACTATTTAAATAAGAATTATTTGATTGAGTACAAAAATTTTCACAAGCAATTTCAACATTACATATACCCATGAAAGGAAAAGAAAAGATACTTTTTAAATAAAACTTTTCAATGATTGCAGATTTTTAGATGGTTTATGAATTTTACTTGCATGCATGAATAATATTTTAGATGGTAAGCTACCATTATTTGAAGGGCTCATTATTAAATAGTCTGATAAAGAATTATAAGTAGCTCTGTTAAGCAAAGATCATGATAGAAAAGGTGGGGGAGAAAAAGACAAAATCATAGAACTGAATTAAAATGTCTTAAATGTTTTGGAAAGGTTATTTGAAAATTTTATACTAAAAAAATTTGAACCCTGGTACAGATTTAGTTCCTTAGAAACACACTGAGGTGGAATTTGCCTGTGAGGTAATTATTGGGGAGCCACACTGTGGAAAGGGGAGCCTGGAAGTGGTATTGTGTGGAGGGAGACATGACATTTGAAGCTGTCAATGCCTTTGCCAACTCCCAACACCTTTCCTGACCAGGCAACTCTGGAGTATTCAGGGCACCTCTGAGTTTTTCTTGTTGTGTCTACAGCATTGGGTCCTTGTGCCCTACTTTGATTAGACTTTAGGTTTTTGGTCTTCCCTGAAATAAGACCAAAGTGGTGCATTTCCTGTCCACCACATATATTGTACTTAAAACTCCATATTTCATATTTATTTTCAAATTATTTGACATAAATGAAATGCAGTGCATTTTTTCACCTGTCCATGTAGAGGCTCCCACATCTCCTGCAGCTTATAGTTTATATAGCATGCTATACAAACATGATCATTTCCTAGGAGTCAATGAGGTTGAGAAGGAAAGGTCTTGGATCATCTTAATTTTTGTACTTTAGAATGTTGGATAAAGTAGACACTCCTTGGCATATGCACATTTGATTCCTGAGAAATATTCATATCAAAGGAGCCTGTTTATTTAGGCAATATTCTGATGCTTAAAACCCACTAATGACACACATATTCATGGCTTCTTCTTAATTTGCTGGTTCTTGGAAGTAGCATAAAGCATTAAAAACAGGTGGATTTCATATGAGAGCAACAGGTTTCAAGCATTATTCTGTCTTGGCTGAAACTGTTACTGAATTTGTGTAATTCTGATCTGCTGTATTTTAAGGTTTTTGTTTCTTCTTCTTCTTCTTCTTATGATCCAAGATTTGGGCTGACACCTGGATTTGGAAAATTCTATTATTTTATGATCATAAGTCACTATTTTCCAAACTTTGGAAGCTATTAAAATTCCCTGGGGTGGGGCTTGTTCAAAGCATTACAACTCATTTGAAGAAAGTCATAAATGACATCCATGGAGCATCTGCCCCAACCTCCCCTTGCCTCATCCAGATAATACTAAGTCTCCAGGATGGAACCCAAGCTGCTAAATCCCAGGTGTGGAAAACACAACCTAGTGTGACTTTTAGGGCCTTCTATACTCTTTCTTGTCCTGGATTTTGGGTCTGATGACCCACTCTCTACTTTTATGTCTTCCTGTGATCTACCAGGTTGTTATAATTTGGATCTGAGATGTCCCCAAAGGCTCATCTGTTGTAGGCTTGGTTCCCAGCTGGTGGCACTATTGGGAGGTGGTGAAAATTTTAGGAGGTAGGGACTAATTTGAAGAAGAAGGTCACTTGAGGTATGTTCTTTAAGGGTATATCTTGTCCCTGCCCATCCCACCCCCCATCTCTGTCTCTCTCTCTCTCTTTCCTGATCATCATGAGGTGAGCAACTTTGCTTTTTCACACACACCCTTTTGCCATAGTGATCTGCCTCACCATAGGTCTAGAAACCATGGAGCCAATCAACAACGGTCTGAGACCTCTAAAACCGTGAATCAAAATGAATCTTTCCTCCTTTAAGTTGATTTTTCTCAGGTATTTACTCATAGTAACAGAAAGATGACTGACACAGAGGTTAATCTTTCATTGCTCACCAGATGGAGCACTGTGGGGGCTATCTGAGGCTTCTGCAGAGGGTGTCCTTCTCCAGATAGGGAGAAATGAAAGGGCATCTCATTTTCACCTTTCATAGTTTTCTATGTCCTAAAAAGTCTTCCACAGGGTAAGTTGATATTTCTATTTTATGGAAGAGTCCTATGGCTTGCCTGTTCCTGTGTGCTCTTTTTAAGGTGTTTAGTTTTAAACAAGAATCTTGTTACAAAGAGATGTAATTTAAATACTCTCAATGAATCTACTGTTTTAATTTTTCTTTATAGGTTTGTCAACTTTTTATTTATTTATTTATTTTTAATATTTATTTTTTAGTTTGTTTTCGGTGGACACAACATCTTTGTTTGTATGTGGTGCTGAGGATCGAACCCGGGCTGCACGCATGCCAGGCTAGCATGCTACCACTTGAGCCATATCCCCAGGCCCCTAGGTTTGTCAACTTTTTATATATCCTTCATCTAGTATCGTTTTCTATATTTTCTAAAGTTGTAGTTACATTATCTTCTGGTTCTTGTCCCTTATATAGTTTATACTATTAACTCTTATTAGCTTCTTTGTTTTTCTGCTTTGCCAGTTTTCTTCTTTGTAACTTGTATCAGTAGCTCATTTTATTTTATATAATTAAAAATCTCGGAGGATAGTCAAGATGGCGGTGAAGGGAGTGCATCACCCCAGGGCGCCGCGTCACTAAGTGGGAGAAAGACGATGCAAAACGGCTGAAGGATATCTTTGGGAAGTTCCAGTGAAATTGAGGTGCTCCAGAATCTAGTGGACAGATTTCCATCGTGCGAAGTTCGGCTCTGAGAGCTCCATTTCTCCGCACGGAGGGTCGCATAGCCTGACAGGCGATCGCCCCGCGGCTGGAGTCTGTGGTGCGCACCTGGGAGCGGCAGGGTGCCGGAGCGGGGGAACAGCGATACGGATCCAGGGGGGCTCCCGCCAGTGGTACATCGGAGCCCTTAGTGCTGAGTTCCGGCTTTGAAACAGAGGAGAGAAGCGGCCCAGTTTGGTTCCAGACACCGGTCGGACCACAGTGGAGGACAGCAGCCGCCATTTCGGAGAGATGATGTAATCATCCCCGTGTTCTACTGATCTCAGCCCATTCAACTACGGAACAGGTGATTTCAGGCTGGTATTTGCCTGTGTCTAGCAGACAGATTTCTCGCTCAGGCTCGGGACTGGGGTTCTTGTGGAGAATACTCCTAGAGGCGCGTGCCAGGCAAGGCGTGCGCCGGGCACTGAGCAGCTGGATCCTGGTTCCCGGGGCTAACCTGGACCAGGTCTGAGGAAACTGCGGAGACTGCCGGTGGAGGCCAGCTCCAAGTGGAGCGTGCGCTGAGCTTGGGGCGACTGGGTTCTGACTCCCGGAACAGTTTTGGCCTGGGGCTGGGGAACCCGTGGGGGTCGCTAGCTGGAGCCAGCTCCCAGTGGAGAGTGTATCGGGATCGGAGAGGCGGGGTTCCGGCTACCTAAGCGGCTTTGGCCCAAGGCTAGGGAACCGGCGGTGACTGCTTCTCAATCAGGGTCTGGCGGGGTGCTGTAGGGGCAGAGTGGAGCTTTCACCTGCGCCCAGAGCAGGCCAAGTGACCCGCCGGCGTGGTACCATGACACCCCAAATGCAGCTGGGGCTGAAGAGAGTAGCAGCCCACGCCTAGAATAGGACCAGCGATTCCGCGGCGCAGTAGCCAAGTAACCTCATTTGGAGTAGGGGCTGTGAGGAGCTGCCATCTGAGCAAGTAGGGCAGGCAGACCTGCGGCCAACTGGCAAGACAGGCCAGGTAGCATGCCAGCGTGGTGGACACGTAACACCGAGGCAGTCGCGTCACACTGGTTGGAGTGGGGGTGGAGCAGGGTCGCCGCCTGGGTCCGGAGGGGGCTCAGCTACCCGTTGGAGAGGTAGTCAGGTACCCCCATTGGGAGTGGGGGCTGTGCAGAACTGCGACCCACAGGCCTAGAGGTCTGCCAGCGCGGTAGACTCGTCACACCAATTGGAGTGGGGGCCCAGCAGAGCCGCCACCCACATCCAGATCAGGACCAAGGACCCCAGGGCGTGGTAGTTACGTTACCACAATTGGAGTGGGGGCAGAGCAAATCCGCCACCCGTGCCTGCAGCGGGGGCAGACCTGCGACCGATCAGCGGGGTAGACAGACCACCATAATTAGAGGAGGAGCACAGCCAATACCCGCCCTGCAAGGGAGACATTCCAACTATACAAGAGCAACATAAATAAATAGGGGGTAAATTTCAAAAACACAACAGTTGCACCAAGCAGAAAGAAACGGAGCAGTATGAAAAGACAAGGAAAGAAAGGACCACAAGCAATGCAGGTCAACTCAACTTTAGAAGAGGTAATAGCTGCAACAGATGGAATGTCAGATAAAGAGTTCAGGATTTATATGCTTCAGATGATCTGGAGTCTCAAGGAAGATATGAGACAGCAAAATCAGACAATGAAAGATCACATTGACAAACAAATCCAGGAAGTAAAAGATCAATTTCACAGGGAGATAGAGGTAATAAAAAACAAACAAATAGAAATTCTAGAAATGCAGGAAACAATAAACCAACTTAAAAACTCAATTGAGAATACTACCAGCAGAGTAGATCACTTAGAAGAGAGAACATCAGACAATGAAGACAAAGTATTTCAACTGGAAAAGAACATAGACAGCTCAGCAAGTCTGCTAAGAAACCATGAGCAGAACATCCAAGAATTATGGGACAATATCAAAAGACCAAATTTAAGAGTCATTGGGATACAGGAAGGCACAGAGCTCCAAACCAAAGGAATAAAAAGTCTATTCAGTGAAATAATACGAGAAAACTTCCCAGACTTGAAGAATGAGACAGAATCCCAAATCCTAGAAGCCTACAGGACGCCGAATGTGCAAAATCATAAGAGATCCACACCTAGACACATTATAATGAAAATGTCCAACATACAGAATAAGGAGAGAATTTTAAAAGCTGCAAGAGAAAGAAAGCAGATTACATTTAGGGGTAAACCAATCAGGATAACAGCTGATCTCTCAACACAGACTCTGAAAGCTAGAAGATCCTGGAATAACATATTTCAAACACTGAAAGAAAATGGGTTCCAACCAAGAATCGTGTATCTGGCGAAATTAAGCTTCAGGTTAGAAGATGAAATTAAAACCTTCCACGATAAACAAAAGTTAAAAGAATTCGCAGCTAGAAAACCATCTCTTCAAAAAATCCTTGGCAAAACATTACAGGAAGAGGAAATGGAAAATAACATTGAAAACTAACAACGGGAGATAGGACAGTAAAGGGGGGAAAGTAGTCAAAGAGGATAACAAATCAGGGTTAGTAACATCAATAAACAAATATGGATAGAAGAACAAACCATATCTCAATAATAACCCTAAATGTTAATGGCTTAAACTCACCAATTAAGAGACACAGGCTAGTAGAATGGATCACAAAACAAGACCCAACAATATGCTGTCTACAGGAGACGCATCTGATAGGAAAAGATATTCATAGACTGAAGGTGAAAGGCTGGGAAAAATCATACCACTCATATGGACTGCGGAAACAAGCAGGAGTGTCCATACTCATATCTAATAAAATAGATTTCAAGCCAAAGTTAATCAAAAGGGACAAAGAAGGACACTTCATACTGCTCAAGGGAACCATACACCAACAAGATATAACAATCATAAATATATATGCCCCAAATAATGGTGCAGCTGTGTTCATCAAGCAAACTCTTCTCAAGTTCAAGAGTCTAATAGACCACCATACAATAATCATGGGAGACTTCAACACACGTCTCTCACCACTGGACAGATCTTCCAAACAAAAGTTAAATAAGGAAACTATAGAACTCAATAACACAATTAACAACCTAGACTTAATTGACATATATAGACTATACCACCCAACATCAAGTAGTTACACTTTTTTCTCAGCAGCACATGGAACCTTCTCAAAAATAGACCATATATTATGTCACAGGGTAACTCTTAGACAATATAAAGATAATACCATGCATCTTATCTGATCATAATGGAATGAAACTGAAAATCAATGATAAAAGAAGGAAGGAAAAATCAAGCATCACTTGGAGAATGAACAATAGGTTGCTGAGTGATCAATGGGTTTTAGAAGACATTAAGGAGGAAATTAAAAACTTCCTAGAGTTAAATGAAAACACAGACACAACATATAAGAATCTATGGGATACATTGAAAGCAGTTCTAAGAGGAAAATTCATTGCTTGGAGTTCATTCCTCAAAAAAAGAAAAAACCAACAAATAAATGATCTCATACTTCATCTCAAAATCCTAGAAAAAGAAGAGTAAAATAACAGCAAAAGAAGTAGAAGGCAAGAAATAATTAAAATCAGAGCTGAAATTAATGAAATTGAAACAAAAGAAACAATTGAAAAAATTGAGAAAACTAAAAGCTGGTTCTTTGAAAAAATAAATAAAATTGACAGACCCTTAGCCATGCTAACGAAGAGAAGAAGAGAGAGAACCCAAATTACTAGCATACGGGATGAAAAAGGCAATATCACAACACACACTTCAGAAATACAGAAGATAATCAGAAATTATTTTGAATCCTTATACTCCAATAAAATAGAAGATAGTGAAGGCATAGATAAATTCCTTAAGTCTTATGATCTGCCCAGATTGAGTCAGGAGGATATTGACAACCTAAACAGACCAATAACAATAGAGGAAATAGAAGAAACCATCAAAAGACTACCAACTAAGAAAAGCCCAGGACCGGATGGGTATACAGCAGAGTTTTACAAAACCTTTAAAGAGGAACTAACACCAATACTTTTCAAGCTATTTCAGGAAATAGAAAAAGAGGGAGAACGTCCAAATTCATTCTACGAGGCCAACATCACCCTGATTCTGAAACCAGACAAAGATACTTCAAAGAAAGAAAACTACAGACCAATATTTCTAATGAACCTTGACGCAAAAATCCTCAATAAAATTCTGGCGAATCGGATTCAAATACATATCAAGAGAAGAAGATTTACATTAAACAGGGATGAGAGGTGGGAGGTAAAGGGAGTGAGAAGGGAAACCGCATGGAAATGGAAGGCGATCCTCAGGGTTATACAAAATGACATATAAGAGGAAAGGAGGGGTAAGACAAGATAATACAAATCGAAGAAATGATTTACAGTAGAAGGGGTAGAGAGAGAAAAGGGGAGGGGAGGGGAGGGGAGGGGAGGGGGGATAGTAGAGAATAGGACAGACAGCAGAATACATCAGACACTAGAAAGGCAATTTGTCAATCAATGGAAGGGTAACTGATGTGATACAGCAATCTGTATATGGGGTAAAATTGGGAGTTCATAACCCACTTGAATCAAATTGTGAAATATGATGTATTAAGAACTATGTAATGTTTTGAACGACCAACAATAAAAAAACAATAAAAAAAATTATACACCATGATCAAGTAGGATTCATCCCTGGGATGCAAGGCTGGTTCAATATACGGAAATCAATAAATGTTATTCACCACATCAATAGACTTAAAAATAAGAACCATATGATCATCTCGATAGATGCAGAAAAAGCATTCGACAAAGTATAGCATCCCTTTATGTTCAAAACTCTAGAAAAATTAGGGATAACAGGATCATACCTCAATATTGTAAAAGCAATCTATGATAAGCCACAGGCCAGCATCATTCTGAATGGAGAAAAATTGAAGGCATTCCCTCTAAGATCTGGTACAAGACAGGGATGCCCTCTCTCACCACTTCTGTTCAACATAGTCCTCGAAACACTGGCCAGAGCAATTAGACAGACGAAAGAAATTAAAGGCATAAAAATAGGAAAAGAAGAACTTAAATTATCACTATTTGCAGATGATATGATTCTATACCTAGCAGACCCAAAAGGGTCTACAAAGAAGCTATTAGTGCTAATAAATGAATTCAGCAAAGTGGCAGGATATAAGATCAACACGCATAAATCAAAAGCATTCCTGTATATCAGCGACAAATCCTCTGAAACGGAAATGAGGAAAACTACTCCGTTCATAATATCCCCCCAAAAAATAAAATACTTGGGAATCAACCTAACAAAAGAGGTGAAAGAATTATACAATGAAAATTACAGAACACTAAAGAAAGATATAGAAGAAGACCTTAGAAGATGGAAAAATATACCCTGCTCATGGATAGGCAGAACCAACATCATCAAAATGGCGATATTACCAAAAGTTCTCTATAAGTTCAATGCAATGCCAATCAAAATCCCAACAGCATTTCTTGTAGAAATAGATAAAAGAATCATGAAATTCATATGGAATAATAAAAGACCCAGAATAGCAAAAACAATGCTAAGCAGGAAGTGTGAATCAGGCGGTATAGTGATACCAGACTTCAAACTATACTACAGAGCAATAGTTACAAAAACAGCATGGTACTGGTACCAAAACAGGCGGGTGGACCAATGGTACAGAATAGAGGACACAGTAACCAATCCACAAAACTACAACTATCTTATATTTGATAAAGGGGCTAAAAGCATGCAATGGAGGAAGGATAGCATCTTCAACAAATGGTGCTGGGAAAACTGGAGATCCATTTGCATCAAAAAGAAGCTGAATCCCTATCTCTCGCCATGCACAAAAGTTAACTCAAAATGGATCAAGGAGCTTGATATTTAATCAGAGACACGGCATCTGATAGAAAAAAAAGTCGGTTATGATCTACATACTGTGGGATCCGGCTCCAAATTCCTCAATAGGACACCCATAGCACAAGAGTTAACAACTAGAATCAACAAGTGGGACTTTCTCAAACTAAAAAGTTTTTTCTCAGCAAAAGAAACAATAAGAGAGATAAACAGGGAGCCTACATCCTGGGAACAAATCTTTACTCCACACACTTCAGATAGAGCCCTAATAACCAGAATATACAAAGAACTCAAAAAATTAGACAATAAGATTACAAATAACCCAATCAATAAATGGGCCAAGGACCTGAACAGACACTTCTCAGAGGAGGACATGCAATCAATCAATAAGTACATGAAAAAATGCTCACCATCGCTAGCAGTCAGAGAAATGCAAATCAAAACTACCCTAAGATACCGTCTCACTCCAGTCAGATTGGCAGCCATTAGGAAGTCAAACAACAATAAGTGCTGGAGAGGATGCGGGGAAAAGGGCACTCTTGTTCATTGCTGGTGGGACTGCAAATTGGTGCAGCCAATTTGGAAAGCAGTATGGAGATTTCTTGGAAAGCTGGGAATGGAACCACCATTTGACCCAGCTATTCCCCTTCTCAGTCTATTCCCTAAAGACCTAATAAGAGCATGCTACAGGGACACTGCTACATCGATGTTCATAGCAGCACAATTCACGATAGCAAGATTGTGGAATCAGCCTAGATGCCCTTCAATAGATGAATGGATAAAAAAATTGTGGCATTTATACACAATGGAGTATTACTCTGCATTAAAAAATGACAAAATCATAGAATTTGGAGGGAAATGGATGGCATTAGAGCAGATTATGCTAAGTGAAGCTAGTCAATCTTTAAAAAACAAATACCAAATGACCCCTTTGATATAAGGGGAGTAAACAAGGACAGGGAAGGGACGAAGAGCTTGAGAAGAAGATTTACATTAACCAGGGATGAGAGGTGGGAGGGAAAGGGAGTGAGAAGGGAAACCGCATGGAAATGGAAGGCGATCCTCAGGGTTATACATAATGACATATAAGAGGAAAGGAGGGGTAAGACAAGATAATACAAATCGAAGAAATGATTTACAGTAGAAGGGGTAGAGAGAGAAAAGGGGAGGGGAGGGGAGGGGAGGGGAGGGGGGATAGTAGAGAATAGGACAGACAGCAGAATACATCAGACACTAGAAAGGCAATTTGTCAATCAATGGAAGGGTAACTGATGTGATACAGCAATCTGTATACGGGGTAAAATTGGGAGTTCATAACCCACTTGAATCAAATTGTGAAATATGATGTATTAAGAACTATGTAATGTTTTGAACGACCAACAATAAAAAAATAAAAAAAAAGAGAGAGGAAAAATAAATCTCTGTCATACCCATTTTTTTTACTTTAAATGTAGGTTTATTTTATTAATTATATTGTTCTTATTTATATTTTTAGCAAAAATTATTATTCCATGTTACATTAAACATTATTTTTGTTATTATTTATATTTATGCTTTTCATTTAAAATATTATTGTAAGAGACCTCTTTTACATTTATTTAAATTTAATATTTTAAAATATTCATTGTTTTAAAAGCTTTACTTGTTATATTTTAATGTTAATTAATTGCTTTCAAATCTATTTTTCTTAACCCATTAATTTTTCATTCTTATCTATTATATTTTTTTTAAAAGCCTTTTCCACACTTTTTTTTTTATAACAATTTTCATTAATTTCTTTTTTGTTGTTGTTTAGTCCTTGATTTTTGTGTAAGGGCTGGCAAGGCTCAATTAATTTTTTTCAGAATGATCGAATCTTCTCATTTTTGTTTTATTAATTTCCTGTTCAGTTTTAAAAATTCAGGTATTTTTGGTAAATGGATAATAAATGCACATCTGATAAACATCTCTTTCTTTTCTGTGGTAGAAATTTTTGTTAGTTGGAAACTTTCCCCCTTTCCTTCCTGGTACCTCTATGTCTGGATATCCAATGTAAATTGCACTTAATTCATTCCCCTTAGTTTTCAGGAAACCATGGTTTTCTTTCTGAAGATGATATTGCAAAACTCTCATTTATTTCTTACCTTGTAGATAACAATTCTTCACTAGATGTGTCTTCTGCAAATACTTTATCCCAGTCCGTGGCTTGCCCCTTCACAGTCTTGGCAGTCTTTCACACAGCAGAAATTTTTAATCATCTGTGCCATATTTATCCATTTATGCTAGCATAAAAGTTTTAGGAAGGATGATATTTTCTACAACTAGCAAAGAAACCTTGCTAGAATTTTGGTTGGTTTTTATATTATTGACAATATTTGAAAATGTTGGGAGTCACCCCGGCTCCAAAGACTAACTTCCCCATCCCCCAAGAGAGCCGTCCAATGGTGAGCCCTGCTGACTCACATGATCCTTACCCACCAATCAGAAAGCACCTCGTGCCAACTGTCAAACTGTTAAACCATTAAACTGTCAAAACTGTCAAACCACCCCCGGCTCTATAAATATGCAGAGCTGTTCCTGATTAAACTGGGCGTTGTCTTCGATGATGAGCCTTGTTCTTTCTTTCATTGGTGCCGAAACCCAGGAGAGGGAATGCCTGCTGCTCCAGGGCCCCTTCTCTCAAGGCTTGCTGTCTTCATCCACTCTTTCGAGCTCTGCTACTACTCATACAACACCGGCTCTTTAGTAGGTGAGTTCCCCTATTAGGTATCCAACTTCAGACGGGCTACGCAGGGGCTTTGACCGTGATCATCTGGTAAATCTCTAATGCCCAATCTGGAGGAGAGAACGCACCCCACCACAACCTTCATGGTCACGGTGGACTCTCTGGAACCCGGTTCATGAGTGGGAGGTCCTGAGAGGTGGAAGAACAGGCACTCCTCTCTCTCTCTCTCTCTCTCTCTCTCTCTCTCTCTCTCTCTCTCTCAGCCATCCTTGTCCCTCTCCTGACCTGTGGGGGCCTCTTCTTCCCTCACTGCATACTCCCCCTTATTAAATTCTGCACACAAGATTGGCCTTACTATGAATTGGATAATCAAAGTCAATGGCCCCCAGGAAGATCCCAAGATCCCGCAAATCTCAGAGAATCTGTTTTACTTCTGCGAGTGCTCGAAAAAGTGGAAGGAGATCCCTATTTTGAGGCTTTTTCTCTTCTTCTTTCTCACCCCTACCTATCCAGCAGATCAACCCCCTCCCTACCGACCTTCCCCATCGAATCTGTCCAGCCCTCAGGTGCTCCCTCTGACTTGGCCAACACCTTTAGTTCCCCTCAAAGTAGGTTGCACACAAGCTTACCTTTGGCTCCCGGCTAATCATCTCATCTCCTCACCATCTAAAGGATTTCCTAAAATCCCTCCATCTCTTTTCAGTCCTGTTCTCCATTAAAACCTGCCTTCCTCCTCCCATCTTCTCCCTCACAAGACACCGGTCCACAAATGCCTAGAGGTACTAGAGATGATTTTACCCTGCCCTACCACCATTTCTGAGGGACCCCTGACCTCTCCGGACCTCGTCTGGTTCTCAGATGGTAGCTCCTTTATACACAAAGTGGTGGGGTATGCTGTTGTTTCCCTCTCATCCATCATTGAGGCAAAACCTCTCCCACCCCATACCACCAACCAACAAACTGAACTCATAGCTGCCACAAGGGCATGCGAGATAGCAGAGGGAAATATACAGATTCCAAATATGTCTTCCATATCCTGATCTCCCATGCAGCCATTTGGAAAGAAAGGGGGCTATTGACCACCAGAGGGATGGCAGTCATTAATTCCACACTTATTTCTGGCCTACTACAAGCCTCTAGGCTGCCTTCCCAATTGGGAATAATCCATTGCAAGTCCCACCAAACTGACTCCTCCCTTACTACTATGGGGAATTCCAAGGCCGATCAAGCGGCTCAATCAGCCGCCCTATAGAGAGCTTTACCTCCTCTCCACTACTCTTCATTACCACTGGGGATCGGCCCAAAGATCCCCAACAACTCTTCCAGTTTCTTCACTCTCTATTCCATTCTAGTCCACAGAGTCTCACTACTTTCCTTCACTACTTTTTCACCCTTTTCCTATGTGATAAGACCCTCCTACAACAGATCACTTCTGCTTGTCAGATCTGCCAGAGAACCAATACCAACAAGCCTTTCCCTTCTCATCAGGCCCACGGTCATACCCCGGCTGCAGACTGGCATATTGATTTCGCCAACATGCCCCGAGTGAAAAACATAAAATATCTTCTTGTATTGGTAGATACTTTTGCGGGATGGGTTGAAGCCTTTCCCACTTCTAACAAGCGGGCCTCTACAGTAGTTGATCTGTTGCTTACTCACATAATCCCCCGTTTCGGGATGCCCACTTCTATTCAATCAGACAATGTCCCAGAATTCACCTTGCAGATAACTCAGGGACTGGCTCACATGCTATCACTCCCTCGGCATTTCCATTGCCCTTACCGCCTCCAGGCTTCCCAAAAGGTTGAAAGGACCAATTGGTCCCTTAAAGAGACCCTCACCATGGAATTAAGCCTGGACTGGGTAAAGGTGCTCTCCTTTACTTTATTGCACATTAGGGCTTTGCTAAAGAAGCCTTCTAATCTCTCACCTTATGAAGTCATGTATGGCTGTCCCCTCATTCCTCCTGGATTGCCTACAGAACCCCTACCCATCTCTGAAACCTATGCCCTGCCCTCCTCTTCCATCTATGCTCTGAACTCTGGTGCTATCAAGACTGGCTTCTTCCTGACCCCAGTCTCTCTCAAAACCCTACCTCCTTAATACCTGGTCAACTTGTTTACTACTGCCCACTGGGGGAAAAGTCCCCTTTAAAACCAAAATGGGAGGGTCCTGCTCAAGTGATTATGTGCACTCCCTTGGTGGCCAAACTCAAGCTGTCTAATAACCAACTTACCCATGGATTCATATTTCCAGGCTTAAGCCCAGCGCTCCTACACCTTCATCAGGAGAGCCAACGATTGTCACCTGTCATTAAGTACTCTTGTTATCCCTCCCCACAAGATCCCCTCAAGTTCTGCCTCTCCCATGTCTCCATTAACCACAAACCACTTATGTGTCTGGAGCATGGTGACCCCTTAATAAGTGTGACATTTATCATAAGAGAGCACTTTACCAGTTGCCTTCTGGGCCTAAGGAGGAACATATGTGTTTTGTTCACCCTTACAGTTTCATAAGAATTTGAAGTATCAGTATTTAAGGTTGAGGTGTTTCACATAAAACCTGGAGAGATCTGACTGCTGTCAAAGGGAAATCTGGTAACAATGGGCCCCCATCCTCCCTTGGCCGCCTTCGTTCAGAGCATGGGAGAAGCTGCCTTCTTTATTACAAAGCAAGCCCATGCTTTCTTGGTGTGAAGAAAGACAAGAAGAGGGAAAGCTGGGAACAGTGACATTTTGGGAAAGGAAAAGAGAGAAGCAGACACCCAGGTAGGAGAGAGTTTGACGGTTAATAAGAGCCGCCTTAATAGAGAGGGGAGAAAGCTAGATTGAGTAGGAATGAAGAGTGGAATTGAGGGTGTTAGGTGCAGGACAGGCTGTTCTGCAGGTCATGCCAAATAAAGTTAGCTGCAGGATGACCTGGCTTCTCAAACCCTCTGTCTGGTTCTTTATCACCTGCTTGCTTCAAGCCCAAATGCCCAACCCCCCCACCTCAAGGCTGAACACTTAACCCCCTTGTGCCAACAAAGCAGCTTGCAGACCCAGAGACCCCTTAGATTTGGGCTAAACTCCCTGTGCCTGTTCCTTCCCTTTATCATAAAGTTAATTCAGACTCAGGTGGGTAAAATTTCTAATCAAGCTTTTAACTAGCTTCTCCCCAGGAATTAACTAGCCAGCTCTTCTAGAGAACACCTCATAAGTCCCTAGAACACCTAGCGATGACTGGCTTATACCTCCAGTTGAGACCTACATCGTCATGGATCTGTGGTGGCAAGGAACCTTCGTTGATCTGGTTCCTGAAGTTATACCGGTCTTCTCTGCCCTCCTGTGGGGGCTCCTTACTTCCCTCCTCTCTGATTCTCCATGCTGTCCCATCTCAGCATGAAGCATCCAGAATTAGTCTACGCCCACTCTCATTTAATAACAAAGAGAGGGGAATGTTGGGAGTCGCCCTGGCCCCATGCCCTGAGAAGAGCCATCCAATGGTGAGCCCTGCTGACTCACATAATTCTTACCTACCAATCAGAAAGCACCCCGTGCCAACTGTCAAACCATTAAACCCTTAAACTCTCATAACTGTCAAACCACCCCTGGCTCTATAAATATGCAGAGCTGTTCCTCAATAAACGGGCATTTTCTCCAATGATGAGCCTTGTTTGTTCTTTCAGAAAATACTTGAAATAGTGAATGTTCTGGTTCATGAATGTTATGTATATTTCCCATCAATTGGTCTGCTTCTTTGGGGGATAGTCCTTTGATTTTTTTTTCCTCCCTTAATCTCTTAATATAGTAAATTACAAATTTCAAATTTCAAATGTAAAACCAACTTTACATTAATGGGCTAAACCAAGTTTGTTCATGTTGTATTAGTATATTTTTCTATATAATTAGATTTGGTTTTCTATTTTATTTAGGATTTTTGCATCTCTGTTCAATGGTTGCCTTCATCTAAAGGTGGTCCTTGATCTTTCTGATGATTGGTATTTGGTGTCTCTGATGTTGGAAGCAGTGGTTTGTCCAGTTAATTCATTTATTTGATACATATAAGAAGAATTGCTGATGCTTTGTTTATCCTTTTACTTGTTGTTAGGATAGAGTAGTGATGTCTAAACTCATTTTATATGAAATCAGAAACACTATATCCTACCTTTTAGAAAACTTGTATTAAAATCATTTATTTATACATCTTATTTCTATTCTTGTAATAATATATGACTTGAACAGAAAAAAACATAGCTGAATATCTTTGATCTTTACCAAATCAACATACCACCTTACATATAATGGTGTTTCAAGAGGTCAGGATGTAGCTCAGAAGTAGAGCACTTGCCTAGAATGCATAAAACTGTGGGTTTAATCCCCAGTACTGCAAAACAAACAGTGATCTCTCTCACTATCTGTCTCTCCCTATTTGTCTATGCTTATGAGAGAGAGAGAGAGAGAAAGAGAGAGAGAGAAAGAGAGAGAGAGAGAGAGAGAGAGAGAATATGAATGAGAATGACAAAAAATTTGAATTAATGAAGGTATCTATAATAAATGCATAACAGAATTTTAAAAATAGGTAAAAAATTTTGAAAGGTTTTCAGTACCACTTAATTCCCAGTTGACTCTGAATTTCTTCCTTCCTAGTAAAACTCTTAAGATATGAGAATCATCCTGAAAGAAGTGAAGAAAACTTATTTCAGTAAAAATATTTATACAAATTAGACAATAAAAAGTTTTTTTTTATAAATGTTCTGGCAGGCATCCTATTTACTTTGTTATCCACTTTCTGCTGTCTTATATACCTGTGAGATGATTTCTGATAGATTTGTCCTCATATTTTTGTTGTTGTTACTGTTATTTTGGTCCAACTCAAGTTGCTTCTATTTCATGAGTATTTGGCATGTCTTTCTTATATTGTAGATATTCATCCCACAACCTTATCATACACAGATATTTTCTGCTATAAGATTATGTTCTACTGAGAGCCTGGTTGTTAAGAACTATTCATAGATCTATGCTAAATCTGGGGGAATCATTACCCAAAATTAATTTTCTCCTTTGTGTGGAAAAAATTAAATTATTATAATTCCAATGGTGCTATCAGTTTCAATTAAAGAATCATCATTGAGATTTCTTTAAATTTATTAACAAAAGGAATTTTATTTTGAAGATAGTTTGGACTTAGTCATTTTGAATATAATTTACACATGCTTTCATTCTCTAATTAGAGTTTTAACCAATGCAGCTTGCTAGAGAAAGCAATATCAAGGAAAAGAAAGGAGGGATAAAAATATAAATTAATCTTTAAGCCAAAATATTGAAATACTCTGAAATAAATGAGATTTTTGGAGCTACTGAAATTAAACTAAAACTAAAATGGAATATTAAAGATCATTTATATTGTGTAACTTTCTGAGTCTGACTTTGACTTGTACTTCATAACAGTAGGCACTGCATAGGTCGAAGGGATAGAACTAAGGTGGCAGCCATTTTTGGGTCATGGATAGTGGGAACATGAGGCCTCCATTTTCCTAGAGTGCCCACAGCTTGATAGGAAACTTCAGAGTGTGTGAACACAAAAGTAGTCAAAGAAATATTTAGTTCCTTAAGGGGTTTACAATCTTCTTGAGGCTATAGAGGCAATTGAACAAATCTTGGGAGGTTGGTGGGATAAGGAAAAACCAAAACTCCTCTAGAGATGAGTTGGCATATAAGCTGAAGGATAGAAAAAACTAGCCTAATCTGGCAGGTGGAGAAGGGTAGAGAAAGTATTTCAGGTTGAAGGAATAATATCAGCAAAGCATAGAAGAACCTATTTACTACTTACTACTTCCATTTCATTTTAAATAGCATTTAAAATAGTTCATAGGGAATAATATAATGTCAATAATAGGGTAGTTGGTTTTTGGAAAAAAAAATAAGAAATTGGTAAAAACTAAAATGTGGGCAAAATAACAAGTTTGAGGTTTGTTTTAATCAGGATTTTTGCTGCTGTGACTAAAAGATCTGACCAGAACAATGGTAGAGGAGGAAAAGTTTTTTTGAGGGCTCACCGTTTCAGAGGTCTTAGTCCATAGAAGGCTGGCTCCATTCCTTGGGGCTTGAGGTGAGGCAGAACATCATGGCAGAAGAGTGTGGTAGAGGGAAGCAGCTCACATGATGATTAGGAAGCAGACAGAGTATCCATTTTCCAGATACAAATATATGCCACAAAGCTACATCCCCAATTCCCACAAGACTTTCACAACCCAGTCATTTCTTTGCTAAACCTTCTTGCATTATTTCACATGTGAGCTTCTAGGGGACACCTCACATCCAAACCATAACCAGGTAAGAACATAACACACTGCCAAGTCTAAGCCAACCTCTCATTCATAGGGAAATTGGCTGCTATACAGAAATGAGCCCCAAGCGGCCTTGAGTGGCTTTAGTAGTTGCCAGAAAATCTTTGCACAAAATCTCTCCATTTTACTTCTTATAAAAATTGAAAGACACATATATACTACACAGTAGTGATTAGTCACATGTGGCCATTGAGCAAATGAAACCTGGCTAGTTTGAACTGAGATAGGATGTAGGCCAATACATGGTTTTGAAGACTGAGTGTGGAGAAATAAATGTAAAATATCTCACTAAATGTTTTATATTGATTTTATGTTGAAAGGAAAACATTTTGAATACATTGAGTTAAATGAAATACCTATTTAGAATTACTTTGTTTTCTTGTACATTTTAAATGGATGATAGAAAAATTCAAAATTCCATATTTGGCTCACATTGTTTCTAGAAGTTACTGCTTTGGACCCTCTCTCATGACCTGATTAATTCTCATTCTTTACAGAATTCAAACATATCTATATGTATTTGAAAATTTTCTAACAATTAAAATCATTAAATAAGAAAGTGGTATTGTGATTTCTATAATGTAGAGAGCCATGTTGATGAGGATTTATTGTTTAAAAGAACTTTATAATTATCCAACAAGATGAAACTTAAAGATTGGAGCATACTGAGTTCATTATGCCACAATAAAATTGAATGTCAACCCCAAATACAATGGTTTCTAAAAATAAGAATTTATTTCCCACCATGCATCTGCACATTGATGGTGGTTCAGCTGATCTTGGCTGGGCTGGGCTCTAAACTGTAGTTTGTGTAAAGGTTTGCTCCTTGTTTTTCTTATTATTTTTGAACTAGTGGCTCTATATTTTTATTTTGTTGGAAAAAGCTTGGGCACAAAGGAACAAATCAAAGTGCACAAATACATTTCAAACCTCCTCTTGCAAAATATCTGCTAACATCTCATTGGCCAAAGCAAAGCATATGGTCACACTGAAAATCACAGGGTAGGGAAGTGCTTTTCCACCATGAATGCTATGGAGCAAGGATATTGAATATAATTTACACATGCTTTCATTCCTCCAATACATTTATGTACATCATCCAGGGAAAAGTTGACACTAATATAATCCATCACAGCACCTATAAAGCAACATATAAACAGCTGATAATGTGGAAGCAGAAAGTTTGCTAAAAGACACTAAAATTCATCGAGGAAAAAAATCTAGGACCATTTGGTAATGACAATACAATGCAAAAAAGGGACTGAGAGAGAGAGAGAGAGAGAGAGAGAGAGAGAGAGAGAGAGAGATCTAAACATCTACAGAAGTATCTGAAACCTAACAATAATTTTTCTGTCCTTATTGATAGCCTATTAAAATCTTTTATAGGCCAGCAGAGGAGTGGATCATATGATCAAGACCTAATCATTCAACATAATTAATTTTCTAGTCACCATTTTTTATGACATAAGCATTACCTATGTAGTGTTAATCAGCATTCCTGGGAAGAAAACATATTGCTCTAATTTTCAGAGTAAGATACTAGCTTCTGAGGTGTTAAGAAAAATGGTCAAGGTCACATAACCACATGCTGTTCCAGAATGCCAGGTAAGTCTCTATGGCTCTGAGTCCTTTATTTTTTCTGTTTTCTATGTGTATTCTATGAAAATATATGTCAGTGAGTAATTACAGTTCATTTGTTTTATTGTATATTGTATTAATTGTTATTCCCAGTAGTTAATTTGTTCTTAGGAAATTTTTTAATTATATTTTCCATGCATGTAGCATATTTTGGAAAGATTTTTGAGGGGATTAAGCTGTGCCATCCCAAAACTTGCCTAAAGATTATTTTGATTTGAGACAATTGAAAATCAGATGCAAGAAAAATTCTCCACTCTCCCCCTTTCTACCTAAAATCAGGGCATAAAATATCCTATTGTGGAGGTGCTCCCCCTTTCTACTATACCAAAACAAAAAGAATAACTTTCATCATCAGAGATGAAGGGTCATAACTACACGAGCTTGCACAAATCAAATGAAGCTAAATAACAATTATGTTCCACTCATTTCCATATATTTCCTACATATTTTTTTCACAATTTATCATCCATTGAAGTTCAAGCCCCCTTACCTTTGTTTAAATGCTATGTAGGTCTCCAAATCTAGATACTTCCTTGAGTTTCACTTTTTCTGTGTTCCCATACATGTAAAGTAGCAATAAAAATGGTGTTCTTTTTCTTCTGGACATCTACCTTTTGCTGGTCTTATTCATAGGTTCTCTAATTCATAGGTTCTCTATGAAGGCAGAGGAAAAAATATTCCTCTCTGACATTCTTTTCAAAAATTTCATATAATACTCAAGTTCATTTCTACTTTAAAGGATAAGATGCACTATGCTGCATTTTCCTTTATTTCCTTCCTTCCTTCCTTCCTTCCTTCCTTCCTTCCTTCCTTCCTTCCTTCCTTCCTTCCTTCCTTCCTTTCTCTCTCTCTCTCTTTCTTTCTTTCTTCTTTTTTTTTTTTTGGCTTTTGTTGTTGCTGCTTCTGTAATGCAGCACAAAAGAAGTCTTACCAATTGTTTAATGAAATAATTAATTCAGAGATTTCAGTTACATGATTTATGTTCTTTCAGGTCACCATAAAAAAATGAGTGGATGTTGTTTATATAATTGTGTAGGTGTTGAGTAAAGTACTTCTGGTAGATATTAATTAGCCAAGGAATTTTCCAAGGAGATGAATATTTTGTTTTATAGAGTTTTTCTCCCTCTACTCCCACCCCCGACAGAAAGAAAGGACAGGGCTTTTTAACATAAAGAGGTAGAAGAAATAATATCATGCTTATAGAAATGGTAAGCATTGAGTCCTGTTTGGAGATTAGAAAATCACTCATTTCGAACAAGGACTCCTGCTTTAGATTTTTTAAGTCAAGAATTAGTGAATTTAACTCTCATTTACTGTGAGATTGCTCCGGTTTGGATCACTCTTATGGCTCCTTATAATTCTCCAAGGATCTAATGGATTTCGATTCTTTAGTATGTGGTATTGAAATAAGGACAGCCAGTGCCTCTGCTTCTTTGGCTGTGGCACGAGTAATATGAAAACAATTCCAGAACCTAGAAACTGAGAACTCGTGAGAAAACATTAGGCCTGCTGTGTCTCCTTCTATTCCCTCTAAATAGTTATAGAAGTGCTGAGCTCTGTTTCTGAGATGCTGGAAAAATGGCTCTTTCCCCCTTGTTTTTCTTTTCTTCCTGTGTTTTTGTCTAGTTGTGATCCCATGCTGTGAAAGAAGTGAGGCCTTGTACTCTCATATAAGATGAAGTTGGGTCACGAAGAAGGAAGTCTGCCCTCTGCACACTGAGGTCCTCAGCTAACACCACATGCATCCATCTAGTTTCCTAGAAATATACCAGCCTCTTCCTCTTGTTACCATCCATCTTTTCTTTCTATTTCTCTTTTTAAAGACAGAGTCAGTGCTTCTCTCTGATGATTCACATAGGGTCAAAGTTGTGAGATCTTAAAACCAAAAAAAGATATTATTGTTTAGGCTTTCAGCCCAATGTAACTGTGGAAATGCCTGCCTTTTAAAAATTAATAAGGGAATCGGAGGGATGGAGACCCAGGCAACAAATTAGGGTCAAAGTTTGGTTAAGCATTGTGTTTTTAAAGGATTGGTGAGCTGTTGTTGGCGGAGCTTCTAGAGATATTGGGTTCCTCTGAGACTTGCCCCTTGACCCTTCAGATTTTTAGTGTAGTACTGTTTTTTTTATGCTATTGTCTAGTTATTTGAGAAATGGTGGTTGAAAAGAAAAGGGTTAGATGCAAAATCTTGACGGATTGTGATTAAAATAGGAAAAGAAACTCCCATAGAAAGGTGTTTTAATATCGATGCAAACTTGATACCAGATTCTATTCACCAATTATTTTTAACTTACATGCAATACAATTCACTCTTTTTGATGTTCTGAGTTTTGACACACGTACAGAGTTGTGATACAACCACTGTGACCTAAATACAGAACAAATCCTTCACCACCAAAGTCCCTCATGCTGTCTGTTCCTTATAATGAACTCCTTCACATCTCCCACCACTGATAGTCACTGATCTGTTCTGTCACCAGTTTTTCTTTTCCAAAATGTCATAGAAATATATTTACGTATATTTCACTTAAGAGAATACATTTGAGATACACCCAATTTTGCATGAAAAATTTCATTGAGTTTAATGCCACTCAGTTTGTTTATCTGTACACCTATTGAAAAACATTTGTTTCCAGTACTTGCAATTATGACTAAGTCTTCCATAAACAATTGCATTTAAGTTTTTATGTATCACTTTTCATTTCTCTTGGGTAAATATTTAGATGTAAGATTACTATGTTATTAGATTAATGTTGCTGACGCAAACTGGTGTCTAAAACAACATAAATTTATTCTTGTACAGCTTTGGAGGTCAGAAGTCTAAGCTGGGTTGGCAAGGCTGTGCTCCTTCTGGAGATCTAGGGAGAATCCTTTTTCTTGACTGTTCCAACTCCTGTAAGCTTCTTGCATACCTTGGATAGTGAGCCTGCATCATTTCAACTTCTGATTAGGTGGTCAAATTTTTCCTGTGACTCTGACCCTCCTGGCTCCTTTTTATTTGGACCCCTGTGATTACATTGGCCCAACCACATAATCTGGGCCTCTGTCTGCATCTCAAGATAATTAGCTTAATAACATCTTCAACTTCCAAAGTCCCTTTTGCCAGGTAAGATTCACAAGTTCTGGGAATTTGGACATGGAAATTGTTTTAGTCAGCATTTTTTTTCCTTGCTGTGAACTAAAGATCTGACAAGAGCAATTTTAGAGTAGGAAAAGTTTACTTAGAGCACAGACGGCTGACTCCATTGTTCTGTGCCTGAGGTGAGGTAGAATAATCATAGCAAAAGGCTGTGGCAGAGAAAATCAGCTTAGGCCATGACCACCAGGAAGCAGAAAAAGAGCTCTCACTCACCAGCGACAAAATATATACTCTAAAGACATGCCCTAATGACTTTCCTCTTCCAACCACACCCTATCTGCCTACACTTGCATGCCAGTTAATCCATTCAGAAGATTATGCACTGATTAAGTTAAAATTCTCATAGCATAGTCATTTTTACCTCTAAACTTTCTCTCTCTCTCTCTTATTTTAAGACTTTTTGGTTTCCGCATTTTCTATTGGTACAATATAGTTGTACATATGATGGAACTTATTGTTACATATTTGTACATGCACACAATATAGAAATAACAGTAAGATTTTGTCTATATCACTCCCCACCACTTCTCCCTCTTCCCCTCCTCTCAACCCTTGGTCATTTTCTTCATGGAGTTTCCTTTGATTTTCATGAGATCAACCCCCCTTTCTTTTCCTTTTTCCTCTCTAGCTTCCATATCACCTCTTAACTTTTTTTGTATTGTCTCACACAATTAACTTTTTTGGGGGGACACTTGTCCAAACCATCACAAACAACTTTGGGAGCCATTATTCTGCCAATAACAATAGGCTCATATAACTAGTGTACATTTGACTTTATAAGAAACGGCCATATTGATGTTTTATACAAAAGTATTAACACACTATAAATTTTTGCAAATATACTCAGATGTGTTAAAAATATAGAATAATCAGAGTAAAGTTCTTCATCAGTTGGAAATTTTTTTTGCTATATGTCAGAGGAAACAATACATATTGACTTAAGGAAAAAGGAAAGTTATCAGCTTATGTAAATAAAAGGTCTAAGGCTAAAGTTTTGCTTTTGGCACTTCCAAGTTCAAGAATTACACAGTCATCATAATTCAGTTGGCTTTGCATTATTCACAGGCTCCATATGATAAACAAGATGGATATGCTAACAGCAATAAATCTTATATTATTTCCATCTCAAGTTCCTGAGACAAAAGCCCAATGTCTCAGTATTTTCATCAAAGGTTTCACTGCATTGATGTCATCGAATCACATGCTTTTATCATTTGGATATGAAGCCGCCCCCGCAAATCTGTGTTCTTATAGGAATGTTCAGAGGTTAAATGATTAGAGTATGAGAGCTGTACCCTAATCAAATTAAACCATTTAATGGATTAATAATTGGAAAGGGCTAATTAGGTGATAACTGTATGAAGATGGGGCATGCCTGGAGGAAACAGGTCACCAAGGGTGTGTCTTTGTCATATGATCCGTTCCTGAGCTGTACATCGAGCCTTATCTGAGGACTGTGGCTGAAAATGAGACGGGATAGATTCAAACAGAAACAGGCTATTTCTAGAAGAGGAGGCTATGGAAGTGGGACATATACTCTGCAAATGTCTGCTTCAGTTTCCTAAGCATTGAACAAAGTTTTAAAATCAACCCTCCTCTAAGAAAGTTACTCTTTTGAGTTATTTATTATTAACAAATAAGGAAACTGACATGACATTTAGATTCAATTATACCACCAGGAATGTCATAGACTCAGAGGGGAGACAGGCAACCAGGGATGTGCTGACTCACACACGTGCCAGTTGTATGGATCTCCTTCCAACTCTTCATTCGATAACTTCATGATGATATGTTTAAATAGGCCATGGTGGAGTATTTACACTACAGAAATTGGCAAGTACTACATATCAGGGCCTGTTTCCCTAGAGAGCTGATTGCTAAACATTTACTCATACAATACTTCTGGCAGTCAATAAATAACTGCACACAATAGATATGATAGCACTCTGTGATAATTTTAAATCAATTCACACAATAATTGCAATAGAAATCGAGAGAAAAAAATCATTGTGCATGTGTATGTGTGTGTGTGTGTGTGTGTGTGTGTGTGTATAGGCATGTGAGTATTGTGTATGTGGGTCTGGGGTTTATTTAAAAAAAAAAAAAAAAGGTAAAGTTCACAGGACTCCAAGAGAAGAGAGGATAGTTTTTGTTAGAATTTCCTTTGGAGAGAATATACATCATTGTGATCTTGTGACTTATGATTTTATAATTTGTACTTTTGTGTCTTATCCAAATTTTTATTTTTCAGAAAATATGTTTCCTATATTTTTTTCTAGAAGCATCATAGTTTCCTAAATTAACTTGTATATGACATGAGATAGAAGCCAAGGATCAGGTTTTTTCCCCAGTGCTTTAGTTGAGACTATCAAAATCTCTTCTGTGAATATCACCAAGACATTATCACTGGATGCTGCTTATTCTCCATTCCTTTTTCTCTCTGTCTCAATTCCCAGCACTAGTGCTGTTAAATTCATGAGTCTTCAGACAGCATAAGAACAGAGGTCTTAGGTTCAAAACCACCTGTGAGTCTGGTTTGACGGGGAGTCCTGCTCTGTAGTCTGTGTTACACCAGGCACTCTGATGTCAGATCATTGATCTGCTACCCTTTCTCCCACAAGAAACATGTAGGAGCTCCTGAAATACTAGCTGAACAAGAAGCATTCATTTTAACTTCAGCAGGATTTATGCAGATGTTCTTTTTTTAAAAAAATACATCTTATTCTCACTCCCACTGTATGGAAACCCTACCTCAATTTCTCAGATTGTCATCTCCCAGGTTTATTCCACCCCTTCTCTTCATGGGGTCAGCTGGAGATGAAAGATGATTTTCTTTCCAAGAGGAGCTTCAGTGTCTTGAGCCCCATAAGTTCTTGTGTAATTTCATGTCAGTTCTCTCTTAGGGCACTGGCTCTGAGAGCTGATTGATGGGGACGAGTTTCATGCAGCCGAACTGTTCACTAAGAATGCTCTGCCCTGCTCTACCACATTCTTTTCACTTCAGTTTTCAGGGGAAAGTATTTTCTTTCTCCTTTAGGTCATATACATTCTAATGATTCCTTTCTTGCAAAGGCTGCTGAAAAAAATAATTTCATGGATAGACTAAAGACACACATTTTTGTTTAAGAGGCTGGTGTTTGTTTCCCGGTTTATGATCACTCTTTGAGATAAGTCTGGAGGGACATTTTGAACACAAGACTCCACAGTCACAGATATTTGGCACCTCAAGGGGTAAAATAAGAGGAGAGACTTTGAGAAGCCTTCATTCTATGTACTTTCCACATGCTACAGTTTATATGGAAATTCAGTGAAATCCTTAGGGGCTTGAACTAATGTTTGTTAAGGAAAGCTAAAAACACCATTGCTTAGGATGGTTTGAAAGCAGACAGCTATTTATGTGAGGTGATTTAAAAGCATTTGAGCTGGAGCTGAGCAAAAAATGTCTAGAAGCAAAGAATAGCAGGACCGGGGAGTGGGCCTAATTTTTCAGGATAGCTAAACTTAGGTCTGAATTCTGGTTTCAGTAGTTACTGCAGTATGACCTTTAGAATCTGACTTAAGTTCTCTGGGTCTCAGGCTTTTCATTTGTCTAATGGACATACTGAAACTACCTCAAAGGGTTTTTAGAAATAAAATGAAGAGTACCTAGCATGTTTGATGACTCCAGCACCACCAAGAAAAAATAAAGAAATGAAGGTATTTAGATTATAGCTGGGTATTCAATAAATTTCTCTCATTTAGTTTCTTTTTTTTTCTTTTAAGAGGGAGATGTAATTGGTATGGGGAGGGTTGGAAAACATGACCACACAGGGCTTATTTTGCCCCAGTAGAAGTATGGAACTTTTTACTTTCTTCTTGAGGAAACTGATAAGACTAACTCATTAGGATGCTTCTGTCATCTACCCAGAGGATAACACATGCTGTGAGGCTCAAGGATGCTCACACCACAGATGTCCCGCAGAGGACTAATGTATGATAGGTTAAATAGCATTGGATTTAAGAGGACAAACACTACCCAAAATTCTTTGAGCATTGTTATTGTGTGCTTGAAACTTCGTCCTCATAATCAAATAGCTCGTGATAGGTCTGCATCAAAGAAAGACACAAACCCAAAGCTCTGAAAGACATGAAAAGTGAACTCCCACTTCACATCAGAATCTTACTGATAGCAGATTCAACTGCTCTGCTTGAACAAATTCAGTTAGGAAGAACTCCAAAGCGTCCTCCAAAGCATCTACTTTAATTTTTGAACAGCTGTCACTGTTAGTGATTCCTTTATATTTAGTCAAACCCAATGTCTTTGTCTTGTAAAGGTTATAATTTCAGTGCCAAAGTCTGTTTCAATTACCTTGTATTTCATCAGAGACATAACAAGTGAAATTTGTAGGCTGGATTCTTAGGATGCCACTTTGCACCAGAAAGACCTGTTTGATGACTCTAGTCCACTTTCCTGGGCAGCTATGCTACCCAGAAGTGTTCCATTGTTGATGGCAGTGTGAGAATGGGAATGGAGATCAAGAGAGAGCACGAGGAAGCCCACCTAGTACAAAGGCATTGCCATGATTGGAATAGCGATGTCCTGGCTTCCCTGTTGGTACTATGAGCACTAATACTTTCATAGCACCTTAAGTTCGGTGGTATTTTCCCAAAAGATATCAGAAGAGGTCATTTTTTTTTAGAAAAAAATTGTTAATTATCTATAGAAGGAAACTGTAACTGCATTTCTGAATGTTTCCTGTATTTTAACATTTAGATTGTGGAAACTTATTTCTCCTTGAAACTTTAAATACAGATTCAGGAGATGTGCTCAGATGGTATGGCATTTGAATGCAGAACTGTTAAAATCCTGGCTGTGATAGAAGAAACATTTCTGCTAATACTTTCTTATTAATGCACTATAGCATTAGCTGCCCTTTGTCAGAAGCCTCAAATAAAGCAGGAATTTTAAGGGCTTGTTAGAAGGTTATTTAAGAGAATAATAATCAAAAAATAAAAAAAGCATTTCTCTGAGGAATGACTTGGAGGTGAAATTGGTGAGAAGAAAATTTGTCAAATGTCAGACTGAAATGGCACGCTGAATTTTGAGCCACACTTATTTGGGGAGGCTGTTCTCATTGTTTTCCTTCATAAAAGAACTTCCTTTAAATGTAATTGAGTTTTATAATTGATAGAACCTACAAGCCATCTTGCTCACTCCCCTCATTTTACAGGTAAGACAACTGAAAGAACTTTTTTAAAAAATAAATAACTATTGCATGTTTATCATATTCATGATATTGTGGTAGGAACTGGGAATATTATGGACAAGAATCAAGGTTGACTAATTAGACTAATTAGAGGGAATTGTAGAACTAGTCAGGTGACCAAGGCTATATTAGTACTCAACTTGCTATTACTTTGACCAGCAGTCCTGCCTCCCCCCCTCACCTTCTAACACCCTCAATTGCTTATTCTCCTTTGTTCTTCACTTCATTTTTAATATGTGTGAAGAACAGTGGTTCTCAACACCTGTAGTCTTTCTGTCCCTCAAATGCAAATATGAGTGCACATGTGAAATTTTTCAAACCATCTCAGGGCATGCACAGCTCTTCTGAAGGCAAGAAACTCTGGATTTGGGTGATGTCTGCTGGAACCAGATGATGAAAGCCTCAAGGGCTATCATTTTGTATCTAGGGGATTTTGCAAGTTATAATCTTTATAATTTTTTACTATTGGTGAGAATTTTATCAATTGCTGAACAAATTAATTAATCCAAGAAGTAACTGACAGACCATTTTCTAGGCACTATGACAAAATACAGGATTTTAAGACATGATCCTTCTTTTACTTGTGGAGAAACTGGGTTATAGAAATGTTAAATATCAAGTGCCCACAGCTGGTAAATAGTGAGACTAGGGTTGGAGCCCAGGGCTTTAAACTCTGATCCCAGTACTTTTTCTTCCCTGGAGCAGTTAATTTTGAAATACCAGAAATAGCACCAGGGTAGAGAAAATTTCTGTGTTACAGCCCTCCAGCAAGGGCCAGAGAGCACAGGGGGAAGTTCTTGGTGGACAGTTCAACAGTGGATGTGGAAGATAATGAGGAAGTGAAGTTAGGATCAAAATGAATTTGGGTTTTAGTGTGCAGCTCCATGGTAGAGCACTTGCTTAACATGCATGAGGCCCTGGGCTTGGATCCCCAGAACTGCCAAAAGAAAAAAAGAGAAAGATTTATTTTAATTTTACACAGATGTTTCTAGAAGAATATGAGTGAGCTTGCAGTACTAAAGAGCAAATTGCTGGTAAGTAACTCTATTACTTCAAATCTAATTTTAAATATAGACAAGTTTATTTAGGCAAGCAATGTTTTTCTTTTTATCCTCATATCTGGTAGTTTAAGAAGGACAAAAGAAGATGGTATCTGGTTATTTCACCACATATTTAGTTATTCTATTACTTAAACATGATAAACAGAAAATAATAGTAATGTCAAAAATAGTCCTTACTCTCAGGAAAATTGGATAGTGGAGAACTATGACTTCAACTATGCCTGGAATACTCAGAATTTTAAAATTATTAACAATTCTTATATTTTTAGTACTTTTTATAGGATTTTAGTTGATAAGTAGAGTAAGAAAAATTAAGCCAATATTCTCACACTGTTTTGGTCACCTTATTAGTCAGCTCAATCTGACTAATATACCATAAACGAGGTGGCTTAAATGACAGACATTGCCAGGTGTGGTGGCTCATGCCTGTAATCTCAGCTACTTGGAAGGCTGAGGCAGGAGTATCACAAGTTAGATGCCAGCTTCTATAACTTAGCAAAGACCCTATCTCAAAATGAAAAGTAAAAAGTTTGGGGGATGGAGCTAGTTGGGAGAGTAGCCCTGGGTTCAACTCTCAGTACCAAAAAACAAAGCGAAAATATGCCATTTATTTTCTCACAGTTCTGGAAGCTGGAAGTCCAATATTGGGGCTCTTGGGGAAAGCTCTCCTGTCTTACAGATGGCTATCTTTGTTCTCACATGGTAGAGAGAGAAAGAGCGGGCGTGGGGTGGGGGAGGGAGGACACACATGAGTGAGCTCTGGTGTTGCTTCCTCTTCCTCTAAGGACACTGACCACATTAGGACATTTCCACCCTCATGACCTCGTCTACCCTAGTTACTTCCTCAAGGCCCCACCTCCAAATAATAACACTGGCAGTCGGAGCTTCAACGTATGGATTTCATGGGGACAGAAACAATACATAACTCTCAGATACATTTTCACTGGAAAAAGGCAAATACTGCTCTGCAATTTTAATTAAGAGGCTAACTTCATGTTTTGAAGTTACCATATGTCATTCATGGTTTTTATTTTACTCAAAGTAATAATAATTTCACATTGTATTTGTGAAACCATTAATTTCTTAAATATATACTTTCGAAGAGGTTTCAAGTTCATAATTCCATTAGAATTGCCATGCATGTAAGAGCATAAAGGACACACCCTGGGAAGTTATGGAAGTTATCAAACAAACCCGATGTGCAGCAGGCATATTTATTATCTAGAGAACCATCATCCCTCACTGTGGTTTTATGGAATTATTTATGGAACTTGGCCAAAGAAAACACAGGAGCTACATGCTGCACATGTAAAAATATGCTGAAATGAGATTTTTCTGTCTTTCTTTTGGTTGAACCTAAGAAAGTTGGTGGCTTTTATTCTGACTATTCAAAGTGAGGTGTGAATTCACTCTGAATTGTTAAAGACTGTCAAAAGCAAGTTGAAGTTCTGTGTTTCTTGTAAAGATGGAATAACAGGAATAGGCTCTTTGCAAAAACAATAAAAAGAAGGAGAAAATAGACAAAACCACAGTTTTCAAGACATAGACCATCAGTTGGAAAGTCAGTGATCACCGAGAGACAAAAGGCATGGAAGGTGATCTCTATGATCGTCCCAGTTGGTGGCCTTGAGATTTTGTCTGTGGCACAGGGTTGGGCACTGGAGTCTCCTTGAAATGAGGAGGTGGATTTGTGAGCCCTGTAAGATGGAGACAGCTGAAGGACACCACACGAAACAGTGAAGAAGAGAGAGCTGCCCAGAGAGTGAAGACTGCAGATCTGCCCAGTTCTCTCCTATCCTTGAAGTATATGGCTGAGTAGATACTTCACAAGTACATGAGAGTATTAGAAATCAAGGTAAGAACCACAAAGAGTGCTTAAGGGAACAGTGCTTAGTCTCTGGGACTGGACTAGTGCCTATTTCCACTAGCCCACACAGGAAAACCTCATTGTATTAGTCAGCTTTCTACCACTGTAAATGAGATAAATAAACTTTTAAGGCAGAAAGGTTTATTTTGGCTTATAGTTTCAGAGGTTTCAGTTCAAGGTCACTTGGCCTTGCTGGTTTGGGCCTTTGTCAAAACATTATGTTAAGGTGGAAATGTGTGTTGGAAGAGGCCTATTTACCTCCTGGTGTCCAGGAAGCAAAGACAGAGAAAGAAGAAAAGACCAAAGTCCCAATATAACTTTCAAGGGCACACCTCCAATGACCTAACTTTCTTCACTAGGCCCCACTTCCTAAAGGTTTCACCACCCTCCAAAAGTGCCACAGCCTAGGGACCAAGCCGTCAACATATGGGCCTCTGGGGACCAGTCCAGATACAAACTATAGAACTCATGATAACCAGGTTTGGGGTAGTGCACTTAGAAGAGTCCTCTTAGTGGGGAATGATTAGCTATAGATTAATCTTTCCAGTTTTTCCATATTGAAGTTCAAAAGTAAGATGCAAAGGGATAAACTTGTTTCCAAGTTACTTAAGTACAAGATGAGCTCACAAAACATCTGTTTGAATGGCTAGACAGTATCAAATGTTGTTGAGGATATGTAGAAACTGGAAATTTCATATATCACTGGTGGGAATGTGAAACATTATAATCACTTTGAAAAACTGGCAATTTGTTATTATGTTAAATATATACCTACAATATGGCCCAACCGTTTTTCCCCCTAGGTACCTTACCAAGATAAATGAGAACAGCATTTTTACAAAGAATAATATACAAATTGGGGGCTGAAGTTCCAGCTCAGTGGAAGAGTGCTTGCCTAGCACATGTGAGGCACTGAGTTCAATTCTAAGCACCACATATAAGTAAGTAAAATAAAAGGTAATGTGTCCATCTACGACTAAAAATATTTTAAAAAGAATAATATACAAATTTTCAAATCAGCTTTATATATAGCACCCCCATGCTGAAAACAAACCAAATATCCATTAACAAATAAATAAATAAATAAATTGTGGTATAAATGTCCAGTGATAAAAAAAAAAGAAGTGAATTACTGAACATGGATGGTTCTCAAAACCTTTGGCCTTAGACTTGGAGTTATACCGTCAGCTCCCTTGCTTTTGGTCCTGGGACTTGTTCTGAATTGTGTTGCTGGCTGTTCTAGTCCTTCAGCTTGCAGATGACAAATGGTGGGAATTCTCAGCCCCCATAATTGTCTGAGCTAATTCCTATAATAAATATCCTCTTTCTCTCTCATCTATCTATCTATCTATCTATCTATCTATCTATTTATCTATCTATCTCCTATTTGTTTTGTATCTCTGAAGAATTCGGACAAAAATCCTGTTAAAATATGGATTCTGGTTCAGTAGTTCTGAGATGGGGCCTAAGAGTCAGCATTTCTAACAAGCATTACATGGTGAGGTTGAATGATTTCAGTGGGTAATGTATAAGAATGTGGGTTAAAGTTTTGGTTAAAGTTTACTTGTTAATTAGATGACTCTGTTAGTCAGCTTTTCATCATCATGACCGAAAGGACCCAAAGAGAACAACTTAGAAGAGGAAAGTATATTTGGGCTCATGGTTTCAGAGGTTTAATCCATGGTGGGTTGAGTCCATTGTTCTGGATCCAAGATGAGACAGAACATCTTGATGGAAGGGTGTGGGGGAGGAAAGCAGCTGTTTACAGCTGCCATGAAGCAGAGAGAAAAATCTTTCCTTAGTATACCCCAGGAACTTTTGGAGGACACCTTATATCCAAACCATAACAATAATTATGGATATGTTGTTTAGTATATGAAATCCCTATATTCTTATGTATAAAATGGGGATAATAATCTCCACCACATAAGAGTGTTGTGATAATCAAATGAAGTATTGCTTAGTGGTGCTTAATGAAATGCAGTAAAAAAAAAAAAAAACAAGAATAGAGTTGAAGGATTTCTAAAAAATTTAGAGTTTTCCAAATTACAAGGGTGGGATAACTTAAGGATCCTGTAATTTGCAAGGATCCCCTTTCTCAATCTGTTTAGTAGTTATTTAACTTCTGTATTTTCTGTAATGGGAATAATACACATGGAGACCACTTTGTTTCCAAACTGCTTAGATTATTTCAAAGAATTTCTACTATTTGGAAATAACATTATCTTCTACCAAGTAGTTCCAGTTCCATCCTCTGAAACAACAGAAAAGAAGATGACTTCACCTACCCAGTAGTTTTTCAATTCTCTCATATTTTCTGATATATAGAGTTTCACATTTAATCAAGCCATCCTAGTCATTCATAATTACTTCATTATCTCTGGTAGATATCCACAGTCTTCCATAAGAGCTGAGAGTTATTGTTAATTTCCCCTACAATCTCATTGAAAGAAAAACCACAGATATTATAAGCACATTTTCAAATAAGCATGCACAAAAAGTAATGCAGTCTATAGCAAGATCACTAACTTCCTGAGTCTCAGTCCTTTTAAGATTCTCCTAAAGGCACTTTTCATGAAAGTAGAGATACTGCTTCAGTGTTATGAATCATCTAACCTAGATGGGGTAAAGACTAACTCCTCTGAGAAGCAAGGAGTTAGGGATCCTAGGGTTTGGGAATCCTGTGTCTGGGGTGCTGTTCTGAAGAATGTAGGTTGTTTTCTTAAGAAACAAATGCTTCATCTACTTTAGGTAAAGGGATCTATGATCAGTGAAGAGGAAGTTTTCACAGAATCCAAGGGCAGAAATCATAGCTGAGGCTGATGAATCTGGACTTGGAAAGTATCCCTTTTCATGGGCTAAGAACTTCCCATTTTCCTTGGTTCAATCTCTTAAAACCTCTTATCCATTCTTCCATGATGGTTTGCTTCACATTTTCCTTTTTCTACAGCATTTCTTCTAGTTCACTTGGTTCTGCCAGATTCGTGGGACCCCAATAGACCTCTAGGAGCCGAATCCAATGTAATCACACAATCACACTTGCTTTATTGCAACCTCGAGCCTGGACTCACAACCATTCCTGATGCAGTGGTCCCAGGGAGTGAGTCCCAGTCCTTTGTCCAGTGAGATTTTATAGGTTTTGGGGGTACTCTATGCATGACAACATCACACAGCAAATCATTCCTTACCGTGGGAAAATCAAACAACAACTCTTAACATTGATTAGCACATTCAATGGTGGGAACAAGTTGGGTAGGGGTGATTGGTTAGTACAAGAGGGGGATTCCTTTGAACTGACTGGTTTAGGCCACGAGGGGTGTACGTGCTTAACTACATGGTTTCCCAACATATTATCAACCACCATAAACTACTTGGGGGTCATCTGACGTTCGAGATATTTTCCGTTTCTCATGCTGATTAGAGATTGCTAGGGGGGTTGCTATGGGTCCTCACCTAGCCTGAGTCAGGGACACCTGGTGCCACAGACCTCTCCTGTGATTTACAGACAAACAACTCATCAGGGTGGATATGTGCTTAGGAGTGCTCTGTGGGTTTTTCCAAGGACAAGGGTTACCCCCCCCTCATTGGACAGGCCTTGAGGTAGAAGCTGCTGTTATTTATTTATTTTCAAAAACGGAGTCACATCAGTTTCTCAACTTCCCTACACCTTTGTATAGCTGCCACCAAACTGGGTCTGCATTATTTCCAGACCAGGGAACTCATGAAACCAACTATGGTTTCTACCCCAATCCAAGTTCCAAGGATGGGACATTGACAGACAAACTTGAATTGTTTTAATCCTTGTTCCAACCAGTAGAGGCTCAGTGGAGGTCTGCAGGGAGCCCTAGGGCCTGCTCCCGTTTGGTAAGGGCATTGTATGTAGGTAGAAAATTTGAATGCCGTGTTTGCTCTGGTTTTGCAATCTAATCTATTAGTCATCAACCCTGTTTGGTTTATGGCAAATTTAATCAGTGTACATTTTATGTGTTTATTGTGAGCAGTTGGTAAGTGTGAATTAGAACTTTGCCAGACAGCTAAACTTGTTTATCATTGGTGGTAATTTTCTTGCTTGATCCCAGAAGACTATTTTTTGTTCAGTCATCTTTGGATGGGGCTGTAAAATCAGCTGTAAATTGTACCATATGCATTTTTAGGATTCACCCACATATTTATCCTTTGTCTTTAAGGCTATAATGAATGTCAGTAACATTTTCTTAGTCTTAGTTTAATAGACATATTGAGAAAAATGGTGTTAGATTAACAGGTTTCACATCACAAAGAATATGTGAAGCAACAGAATGAGCCCTGTTCTTAAAATGAGAAGTCTGTCTCTGTCTGCCACTTATTGGCTAGCTGACCTCTTCCATCAGACTCTTCCAGTCTACTCTTCACATATATAAGTGAGGATTATAGTCTTGTTTTGTAGTCTTTTTGCAAGTGTATGAGGTCTTTTGTGTCTGTTAAGGTGCAATATTAAAATAGTAAATTGAAGAAACTGAGTCTGGCCCTGCAGAGGGCCTCTTCCATCTAATTTTCTCCTCTTTTGTGGACCCCCATTTTGAGCTATGTCTCCAACGACATGGACTCATTCAGGGATGACAAAAGCCACATTCAATCTAATTTTGTCATATTGAATACATTCAGTTTATTAAACTACCTGAGAATTTTTAAAGACAAGAACAAAATGGTATGTTTTGGCAAAATGGGACAATCACAACCGTTTGAGAGAAGGGGTGCATTTGGGAAGGATGGTGGTTGATTTTACATGCTGATTCTCCAAGGACCTTGGGCATAACTGCTAAAAGACAAATTCCAGGAAGAGGCACTGGTGAATGAAATTAACCAAATTATATTGTGTTCATATATACATATGTAACAACAAATCCCACTGGTATGTCTAATTTTAATGTACTAATAAAAATTTAAAAATTCAAAACAGAGTTCTCACTATTCTCCCACATTTTAGAAGCTTTTACTTTTCAAAGTACTGATAACCTCAAGGTAAAATGTTTTTGTTGTTTCCCCTGGATTTAGGTTCTCACACCTTCGATCTTACACACATTATGGACAATAAAATCATTAGTTTAAATATTACGAAAACTGCATGCCATTTAAAGCAAGCACTTGGGCTTGTAATGAGTTCCATTGCATTTGAGATCTTTCCTAGAGACATTTTATTGACCACAGAGCCCAATTAGGCTTGTAAAATAATGTCAAGAAGATCTACCTTATAGATCCTCCGTGTTAATAGCCCTGATGACTCCATTAAATTTGCTCTTATTCAGGGATTACTGCTTAAATGTGGAGAACAGGAAATTTGTATATTACATGTGCCGAACTATTCTTTTCAAGTCTAGTGTTTTTCACAATACTTACATACAGAGAAGCTGTCAATATAGCTTTTGATAAAGACATTTTCTTTGGTCATCCCTTTCCTTTCTGGAGCTCTGATAATTGAATGGAGTGTTATTTGGCTACCTTGGAAATCTGTCTGAATCATGCTGGATGGAAACACATTTCAGTACTGGCTTCAATAGAAAACAAAGATTCTACATCAAAGGCTTTTGCTTTTAGCTTGCACAGTCATATGGAGATTCTCAGACTCTCAGACCTGATATAAGTGTTCAAAGAATATCTGTCAAAACAAAGGCAGTACATGTGTGTGTGTGATGTCACCTGAGGTGGTCTTGTTTGACATTCTAGAGATTGAGTCCTTTACCTCTGTCCTCTACTGCAGGCTCCAGAGTCTAAGCATGCCAGGTGTTTGGTCCAAGGTCTTTGGCCCTTTCAACAAGCAGGAACTGAATGAGAAGAGATGCCTGCTGGAAGTGGGATGTTATAAGATTCTTTGATGGTAGGTTTCAAAAGAAAATCCCACGCAAAGTACTTTGTACTCATTCAGATAAAGTTGGATGCTGTATCATATAAGCCTGGAATCTCTGTGAAATCTTAACATGGAGAAATTTATTTCTTGAGCTCGTAGAGCCTGTTTGGTAAGGGTGGGATTGCTGCTCCAAGCATTTTTTTTTTCGGAACCCAGATTGATGAGCTCTGGCATCAACATGTGAATTTGACCATCGCCTTGGATGTTGACACCTGAGCACAGGAGAAGAGAATTAGTGGAGAATCATAGGGAAAGTTTTAAATGCTAGACTAAATGTATAGAGGATATCACTTCCTCTCATATCACATTGATCAAGATCCAGACACAGGACCTCAATTAAACTTATTAGAAACTGGGAATATAGTTTTGTTGCATGTAGTTTGGCTGCCCAAGAAAATGGCATAAAGCAAATCAGACTTATGACAAGGGCAGAGGGGTTCTCATAGAATCCTAGGTCTTTAGGAGGAGACTGGACCTAGAAATAGACAAATGTTCATTTTTTTTTTCCAATCTCTCTCCCTTGCCATTTTTTTAAAAAACCATTGCATGTTTCTTCTTTCTCTCTCTCTTCCTCATCTTTTCAAGAATGTATCCCTTCATCTACAAAGCAGAATATAGTTGCTCTTTCTGTTTTTACATTATGCATAAGGAAATGAGCTACTATCTGAGTTTCAATTCTACATGTCTAGTCAAGAGAATCTGGTTGGTCCAGCCTGCCACCAGTGGTCAGGGCTCCAAAGTGCAAGCCTGCTTCTAGATCCCTCACCAAACCTGTGAACCTGTGGACAAAGGAGACCATGTCTGGAAATAAATGATTTTGAGCTAGATCACAATATTATTCAAATGTTAAAATGCCAGGATTCAGAAGGTACTCAGGACTTTTCGGTCTCAGAACATCTTCTTCAACAAGGCAGGAAGTAAAGTTGCTTTGCTTATACCTCTGTAATCTCCACTTCTTTCCTCCACTACTCACTTCTTTGTATTTAATGCTTTGTGACACAGCACTACTTCTTTTTATTTAAAATTAGATTATTTATTCTAATTTGTTATACATGATGGCAGAATGCAATTCACTTCATATTAACAGCACTAAATTTTATGTGTTGAAACAGAGTCACTTCAATGTATGTAAATATGCAACAGGTAGTTTTATTTAGGGTTTTGTATTTTTATTTCAGCCATGCCAGTTCCCTCAAGCCAATAAGGCCAATGATGTATGTATTAAATTTATGAAGCATACATGAAAATGGAAAGCTAGGAAGACTCTTCGAGGTTTCCCCTACCCTAGAGTGTGCTATTTGATCATTATTATGCAATGTTCTACTTTAATATTCATTTTATTTTTAAGGTGGGAGAGGAAATATATTCAGAAATAAACCTGTCTACCTTTGGTTTTCACTGTGGTCTTGTCAAATTGTTATCGCAGGATGCTGAATTAAGGTTCAACTTGGAAATTTGGTGAACATCTTTGAGACATTATCTGTAAAATTGAATACATAGGTCACATAGTTTGAGAAGATGAAAAAGCTTTTTAGGGTTCCTTGAGGAGTCAAACCTAGTGTTCCCATTTGACCCAGTAATTCTGCTCCTACATATATGCTACAAATACTTAGGAATAAGTGTCTAAATAAGAACATATATCATTTAAGTTGTTGTTGTTAGCTCAAAGTAATTAATAGGTGACGTTGTATTCTTTTTTTTTTATTGGTCATTCATAACATTACATAGTTCTTAATACATCATATTACACGGTTTGATTCAAGTGGATTATGAACTCCCGCTTTTACCCCATATACAGATTGCTGTGTCACATCAGTTACCCTTCTGACGTTGTATTCTTATTGTATCAAAGACACATTAGGTGACTTGCAAAGTCAGTTTTCCTCTATTAATGATGCTGAATTTGACCCTTGGCAAAAGCAGTAAACTGCCAAATCTCTTTATAGTAAAAGCGCCTTTGGCCTTTTGTAATTAGTAAGCAATTTATGTGGTAATATTTTGAGACACGTATGCACTGTTTATCATTAATTTATTTAATGATATTTATTCATTAATTTTAGCATTTGCTAATGATTCTTACCAGAATTACTTATTATATTGGTGTTTGCAAAATGATGATTTTCTTTTTCTTTCTTTCTTTCTTTTCTTCCTTTCTTTCTTTCTTTTTTAATAAATTAATGACTCCTGCATCTAATCTCAGTGACTTGAAGGGCTGAGGCAAGAGGATTGCAAGTTTGAGGTCAGACGGGACAACTCAAAGAGACCATGTCTCAAAATAAAATAAAAAGAGCCAAATATGTAATTCAGTGGAGCAGCCCCCGGCTCAATCTCCAGCACACATGCACACACTTGCATACACACACACAAATTAAATTTCAGGGACTCAGAAGACATTTGTAGATCAATGTTTATAGCAACATTATTCACAGTAGCCAAAAGGTGGAAGCAACCTAAATGTCCATTGATGGATGAATGGACAAACAAAATGTGGCTATATCTACAATGGAATATTATTCAACCCTTAAAAAGAATAAAATTCCTAGGGATACAGTGTAACTCAGTGGTATAGTGTTGTCTTAGAATGTGTGCAACCCTGGGTTCCATCCCCAGTATCTGAAAAAGAATGAAATTCCAACACATACTTCAATGTTGATGAACCTTGAAGACAGTATGCTCAATGAAATAAACCAGACAAAATGGGGGGTGGGGAGAAGAACATACATGAGAGTTCATAGTAGCTAAAAAGTGGAAACATACAAATGCCCATTAACTAATAAATATATCAATACACATAGTATATTCTTACAATGTAATATTATTTAGCAATAAAAGAATGAAGTACTGATACATGCTACAACATGGATGGACATGGAAAACTTGAAATAAGAAGCCAGAAATAAGAGAACACCTATTGTATGATCTCATTTACATGAAATATCCAGGAATAGGAAAGTCCATAGAGACAGAAAATAGATTAGTGGTTTTCAAGGGTCATGAGGATGGGAAAATGAAAGTGACTACTTAATGGATACATTATTTCCATTTGGGAGAATGATAAAGCTCTAGAACTATATAGTGATGATAATTATACAAAACTGTTAATGTATTAATGGTACTATTAGTACACATTAAAATGTCCAAAATGGTACTTTTTATGTCTATTTTACCAAAATATAATTTTTAAAAAAGAATGCTTCCTGATATGGCTTAGATATGAGGTGTCCCCCAACCTCATGTCTGAGACAATATAAGAAAGGTTAGAGGTGAAATGATTGGGTTATGAGAGCCTAACCTGATCAGTGCATTAATCCACTTGTATGGATTAACCAGGTGGTAACTATAGGCAGGTGAAAACTGTGGCTGGAGGAGGTGGGTCTTTGGCGGTATGTCTTTGGGGGTACATATTTTATCATTGGTGAGGGTAATTCCCTCTACTTCATGGTGCCATGTCCTGAACCACTTTCCTCCCTACACTCTTCCACCATGATGTTCTGCTTTACCTAGGTCCCAGAGCAATGGAGCCGGCTGTTTATGGATTAAGACCTCTGAAATAGTGAGCCCCCAAATAAACTTTTCCTCCTCTAAATTTGTTCTTGTCAGGTCTTTTGGTTACAGCAGCAACTAGCTGATTAAAACACTCCTCCTCTCCTTTAGCAAAAGTTTTGGAGACACAAACGTGGTACATAGTTCATGTATGTGGTACTAGTTCATGTATGATTTCATGCCCTTTATTACAATGGCTGTCTTAGCCAGGTGGCTTCATGAATTTTGTTTTTCCATGATATTTAGTATTTGCTCATAAACTCTCAAGACCCCAGTCGGTTCCAGGCTTTGCCTTTTCTGCTCAAGTTTCTCTCCTCATGCCTCTGAGGAAAAGTTCATTGTAGTAGCTTATTCAGAAAGAATGAGTAATAGATTCTGCTTCTAAGTTTTGTTCTCAATAATCAATGACTTGTTCTTTAGCTGGTGGCTCCCTAATCTTCAGAAAAATAAACTAAAGTTGTTCAGTCATAGGAACAAAGGGAGAAAAGGATTCAAGTTCTGCATTGCAATAAAATGCTTACTATTATACCGCTTTCTATTTCCAATTTTCTAGCCTACATAGGCAGAGTGATTAGCCTAATTCTAACACATGAAATGAAGACATTTGAGAGACAGTTGTGCCACCTCCTTCTCTCTCTTCCTCTGCAGCAATGACCCTTCTCCACAGGGAACCAGAAAGGAACAGAAAACCCCTGATGGAGTAGAGACACTGATGGAAATGATGTAGTCTGCTTTTTGAAGCTGAGCAGAGAGAGGGCTTCAGGGCTGCAAATGTAGTTCAGTTGCAGAGCACTTTCCTAATATGTGTAAAGCCTTGGGTTCAATCTCTAGAACCACAAAGTGGGGAAAAAATGAGCATCAAGCTATGGAGGAACAATAGGATGCAAGAATCCTTCCAGGAGATCCCAGCATCCCTACGATCCCTTACTTCAACCTTCCTGCACCCTTCACCCTGTTCAAACCAGTCAATTAAAGCTGGTGCACAGGTGCATTACTCAGCACCTGTCTGGGGGGGGGAGTCAAAAGAAGAATGCCATCAGGAGCACACAGTCCAGTGGAAGAGACAGAAAGGGAACAGATGCTTATAATACGGAGAAGTAAGTGTGACAGCAGAGGTAAATCCAGAGGTCTATCTATGTAGTATAAAGGTGAATCCTCCCACCTGGCCTGATGGGCAGAGGGACATGAAAGGCTTCTGAAAGGACATGGCTATTGAGCTCACACTTGAAAAGGTTAGGCTGTGAGGAATCGGGAAGAGAGGTTTTATTCTCAATTTAGGAACAGATGGTGGTGGGGTGTGTGTGGTTTGTGCATTTTTATTTGGAAACCTATTTCATTTGTCATTAAAGAACATTAGAATTATATGTGGTAGACATGCTAGTCCTATTGCTGGAAAAAGAGAGAATAGAGCATCATGGGTGAGTTTTGTTCTGGGGTTAGACAAACCTTTATTTTAATGCTAGCTTAACCTTTTATTTTTAAAGTGTATGATTTTGGGAAAATTGGTTTTATTTCTTAAATCCTAAAGTGTGGATAATTTATTGTCAAGAGTGAAACTTATATCCTAAACGTTTGATAATGTTTATAATAATATGGTTAAATTAATGAAGGCTTTTTAAAAAAGAGTTTACTGCACTGACATGGTTTCACTGGAAAAGTACTCTTCATGTTCCAAATAACGGACCCAAGAGAAACACAGGGGACCCAAACTACTTAGAAGGTAGACTGCAATTTTATTTTAGCAGAGTTAAATTATTGCTGTCATTTTCTGGCTCCTACTGAAGAGGAAGTTTGTTTGAGGAATACAGGGTATGTTTTGTAAATAAGAACACAGTGCTTCTCTTATAGTCCTCTGCCCTCATTTGCCCTATTCAGAAATTCATAACCAGTGAAGTTACTTTTATCCTCTAGCTTTGATCTTTGACTTGGACTAATAGGTGTATCCTTGGAAATTAGTTCCAGATAAGAATCATGCACCTATTCTTGAAGTTGTCGCTCACCACAGTCTCAGAAGTCATGCCAAAGCAGACATTTGTAAAGGAATCTCGAGGACAGAGACAGCTTCAAGGAAACTGCTGCTTCTAGAAGTTGTGTTCAGGGGCTAGGAACTGACTGTCCTGTCTGTAGCCTCTTGGTCTCTGGGCTTCAGACAGGCTATTGAGCCGCAGTGGCAGAGGGAGGGAGATTCTACTCAGGCTCTGAGGGCTCGAGAAACTTCCAAAGCTGTATAATCAAGCACTTGAACAAGCTCTTAACGAGACTGTCAATCTGCAGACCACATACCTTGGCAGAAATTGGGACATGCTAAGTGGAAGGAATTAATCAAGATTTGCAGATTGGATGGTGGGTCACTTGCCTCCTAATGTTTGAAAAGGAATGAGGAGCTGAAAGCAAGCATCTTGGTGTCAAGGTAAGTGGATATTAAAATATGTGACCCTCCCTGACAGCTTCAGGCTGCTTTTCAAAGAGCTAAACTTATGGGATGGCACAGTAATTAGTGTCAAGAAGCTGTTATAAGTTGACATCACTCTGAAAAGCACAGTCTGAAAGGAGTGAGTGTGTGCCTGGAAAAGATATTTTTCAGAAGGTTTTAGCGGGCTGAGGTGTTCTTTCCAGGTGGCACTTTATGATGTCACATTAATCAGGGGGGATTCATTGAACATGCAATGACACTAAAATGCAGGCTTGGTCTCTTCTCACTAGAGGTGCTCTGGGGATATAGAACATGGGGTATCTAGTTTTCCCTAAAGATACAAGTGCTTCCTGCAATTGTTTTTCAAGGTGACACTTGCAGAACAGATGATGGATGGTGTACAATTCTTTATTGTTGAATGCTCTTGGGTTTTAACTTCTAATAATAAAAAACAAAGTCCAGTCAGTGACAAAATAAAGTTGTGTGTGTTTACATTTTTAAGTTAATTCAAAAATGTACTTATTAGAGCCTCTTTTGTTCTTTCCCTTTCTTCCTTTAACTTATAGTGGGTGGATGTTTATGGTACATGATCCAAATTCATTTTTTCAGCCTGTATACACATCCCCCAGTTGCTCTGAGGGTTGTCTCTAATGATTAACACCTCCTAACCCTCTCTGGGAACTTGTCTGTTCCCTGTCCCAGAGAATCCTGGGATTCACACCCTCTCCCTCTGATATCAACCACTATCCAATAAAGGACCCAAACTTTTGCCTCCTTCCCTTGAGGTTGGGAAACGCTGGATCTAGCCATGGCTAAGTTTTCCTGAAGCCACCTTCTTTCTTGCTCAATTTGCTTCCCTCTCCCTTTTGTAGAGTTTTCTTGAGGAGCACACCCTCAATCAGTCATATGCTTTTGGATCTCTCACCTGTTTCTAGGGAACTTAGCCTAATCAACTCTGTGGTCCAGCAGGATCTTTTGAGAATATTTATCTGGGTAAAGTGATTTGCCTAAATATGTGAGAGTTCTCAGGTCTTCAAAGTCATTTTCATTTTGTAGGGAGCACTTTATCAGTAGCTATTCACTCCTTATTGGTAAAATTTCATTTAGTATAGTAATAGACTGAACAGTTTTAGGCAATGTGGGGGACATTTCTCAGGAGAATCATTTTCGATCCTATTTATCTTTTGTAGAGCAACCTACAGGTATGCATTGTTAAGACTACAAAATTATTTATGCTTTACATGGAAGTGTCATAAAAACTAAAAATGAAAAGACTTATTAAAAGACACAAGGAAATCTAATTATGTGGAAATTTCCTTTAGAATTTTAGAATTGTGATGCTAACTATGCAGTAAGATAGTCTGGCTGCAAGGTGAGGGCCAGGTGGGAGTTTCTCCTCAGGGTCTCGAATCTGCCTCTTGTGAGCTCCGTGGAGCATTCCAGAGCTCCTGTCATTTGTTTAATGGAAAGCTGCAAGGATCACAACAGGAATGAGAAGTATGATATATAAAAAGGGTGGCAATTAAGAGTCTTCAGAGGGATATGTATAGTTTTCTATATTGTGATGAGTGTTAGAACATGAACTTTTTATAATGTAGAGAATGTAAATGAATCATAAGGAGATGTTCCCAAAGGGAAGGTACTTTACTATTAAAATGAATGATTAAGCCAGGCACAGTCTGATCCCAGTGGCTCGGAGGCTGAGGCGGGAGGACTGCAAGTTTCAGGCCAGCCTCAACAACTTGGAGAGGCCCTAAGCAACTTACCAAGACCCTGTCTTGGAAAAAAAAAAAAAAGGTATGGGGATGTAGCTCAGTGGTAAAGTGCCCCTGGGTTCAATCCTCAGGAAAATAAATAAATAAATAAATAGATAGATAGATAAAATGATTATGGGAATGCTTTCCCCCCTGTTGGACAAAAGGACAAAATTATTGAAAAAGATGCAAGAAATTTAGAAGAATAAAAAGTAAAATTAGAAATCTTTCTTGGTTTTATTTCCTATTCTTATTCTATATGTCTTTAGGACAAGTATTATTTCCTGCATACTTTAAATATGCTGCCAAATGCTATTTTTAGACACACAAGTATATAGTTTTATGTATATATTCTTATATTTCCACAAAGATATATTCCTCGATTTTATTGAATCTCTAAATGGATAATATTGCAATTTTAATTCTTCAACACCTTTTTTGCTCCACAACATACACTTGATATCCTTTCATAGCAGTACATACAGGGCTACCAACTTACATTTTAAATACATACAATACCATAGAACATAATTTTCAAGGGTGGCTTCATAATTGTGATTTACTAATCTGAACTGAAAACCAGTATTATACCTGTGTTGTGCAATTCTTAGAAAATTTGAGGAAGAAGCAAAAACTCAAGAATCAGAGTTAAACCCTTTTTCTGTATGTTTTCAACAACATGATTGTGGTAAATTCTTTAGGCCCTTTCAGCCTCAGTTTTTAAAATGGAGATAATAGTACTTAACTCATTAGACTGTTTTCACTCTTAAATGAAGTATTATATGTAAAACAAGCAATCATGTTGTTCAATTATAGGTGCTAATAGTTTTCATTAAATAAAATTTATACATTCTGTTTAAACTTGAAGTTGTTATTATTTTTTCATAAAAAGGCAATTTTATAAAGGTAAAACTTTAATTTCATATTGCTGTCTTCAGAGAGTGTACTTATTCGGGAGATGGTGAACATAGAAATATTGTTCAATTGCTATTTGTGTTAGTTTTGCATGACTATAACAAAATAACAGAGATGATCAACTTAAACAAAGGAAAGGTTCAGTTTTGCCCATGGCTTCAGAGGTTTTATGTTAAGGTCTGTAAACAAGTAAAAAATAACACCTGGTATTATTGCCAGAGAAATGTTAGAGTTCGTAAACAAGTCTGGATGGTGCCTGGCAAAATGTCAGAGGGAGTGGTTTGAGAAGTAACAAAAGCGAGCCATTAAGTGTGGAGATTCCTTATTGGTTGATTGATGTATCTAGTTTATGCTAATTAAGATAAGCTGTGCAAAATGTATAAATAGCTCTGTTGTCCTACAATAAACGGCTCCCATTCCTGCTGTATCAACGTACACAAGTTATTCGTCACCCCCCGGCAGTTTTAGTTCTTGATTGGTTGGCCCAGTTACTTTTGGGCCTGTAGTAAGACAGTACCTTATGGCAGGAGTGCACAATGGAGCATGCTGCTCACCTCTTTGATAGCCAGGAAGCAAAGAGAGAGACAGGAAGAGGCCAGGGTCACAATAGCTGGTCAAGGACACCCAATTTCTTTCTACTAGGTTTTAGCTACCAACATTTCCACTACCTCCCTGTAGTGCCATTGGTAGGCCACAATGCCTTGAGTGCACAGGGCTTTGGGGGGACATTAAAGATCTAAACTATAACACTGTATAAGAACCTAATATAAGACATGACTCAATGAGAGATTAAAACATAGAGATGAATGTGGGCAACTGTGATTGATTAAGCCATCTCTTTAGAAGAATGGCACAGTGAACAGTCTGTATTTAGACTATTGTTGCCTTAAGAGACATGTAAGATATTTAGTTTCATCATTTTAGATTAAAATATAAGGGATAAGTAAAGGGACTTGCATAATATAAATTATCATCCTAACATCATATATGTAGTCAGTTGTAAAGCTACTGGAAAAAAGCTGATTAATGCCATCATTATTTACAATTAAGAAACAGGAGTAATTTGGGGTTGTAAATAGTCATTAAAATATTTTAAAAAGCTTTACATAATACTATTTAAGGAAACACTGCCTACAGAATCAGTCTTTTGGGGAATACAGAACAAATAAGACATGTTGATGGAAGTGAAGGATGCATAGGGAAATGCCAAGCATTTGAACAAAAATTAATATATGCCCAGGGGCTATGCAAACCGGCGAACGATAAACACAATACAGGGTTTTCACACACCATGAAAATGAAGGAGCAGAGCAGAGAGCAATCAAGGGTAAGCAAGAGGCATATGCAAGATATAAAACATTCGGGACAGAAGAGGCTGGGAAAGATTATGGAATAAATTTAGAGAGTGTACAAAGGCTCAGGCGAATCAAAGGTAGAAAATGAAGGGAAGATTGCACAAGAGGATTGATAATAAGATGTGTTTCAAGTACATGAAAACAAGATGTCTGCACAGAAGGCCAGAGTCTCTCGCAGGTGGCAGAGGTAATTTATTGAGACAAGAGGTAGAATTTCCAAAACTAGGTAATTAAATGAGTCGGTTTTTCTAACCATTTAGTGATGACAGGAGTGGACATAGACATCCAGGAGGACAAATCGTGAAAAATCATATTAGCATAACAGGAAGGAAATGGATCAAGGATTTGGGGGACTTATTTAAAATTGAATGAAAACATGATTGCTGCAGAGAAGCCTTACAAGTTTGGGATAGCTGGTCAGTTGTCAAAATTATCGGGATCTCAGATCTTTTAGCCATAAGTTAAAGAGGTTGGACAAAATGAACCCTAAGGCAGTGCTATGATTTGGATGTGTAAAAATAGTTATTAATCTGACTGCTAGTATTAGTATGACTTTGGTTTGTAACTCCAAATTTTGTTTTCTAACACTTTAAGTAACAATTATTGGTTTATGGTTTTGGACATACAATTTGAGTAAAACTGCCTGTCTTAATCAGTTTTGACTACCTAAGTTAAATAATAGAATACCTAAGCCTGGGTAATATATAAATAATGAAAACTTTTTTTTTTTTTTTTTTAACAATTGTCGAGGTTGGGAAGTCCAAGGTAGAGGGCCCACATCTGGCAATGGCCTTCTGGCTGTATCTCCCATGGTGAAAGGCAGAAGGACAAGAGACTATGTGTTTGTGCAGGGTGTATGCATGATGGGGTGGGGGATGCTGAACTGATCCTTTTATCAGGAATCTACTCCCATGATAACTAACTCACTACCTTGATAACAATGTTCACCCATCCATGAGGTCAGAGACCCTCAAGACATTTGATTTGAGAAACTCATTTGTAATGTATATTGATTCTTCTCTCAGGTGAAAAAGTGGCAGAAAAAAATCCGAGACCTTGAAAAGACAGTTTCTTTATTCTCACACTGGTTTGGCTAATTTGTGTGCTTCTGTTTGCTCATCTTCAAAATAAGCTGCTTGGATAGGATGAACTTGACTTTCCACTGAAATTCTCTCATTGACTTCATGCCATTGTAGACTTTGGGTAGGTACCTTAACAAGTGGGTTGTAATTAAAAACTCTGAACTCAAAAGTATTGCCACACTTGATTTACAGTTCTGTGGTTATTCCTTTGGTCAAGTCTCTGATATCATCAGCTTTATTCTGGCCAAATTTTCTGTTTAGAATTATTGGGTAATTGTGTTAGTGGTGTATTTATTTTTATTTTATGTTTGTAAGGGAAAAAGGTCTGCCAAGCAGAAACGGGGCGTTTGGCACTAGGAATAAATCTCTGAATCTAACCACCACATCCAGTTTTGAAAAGGAAAGCAACAGTCATTCAGTAGAAGCTTGTGTGAGGCTGGCATTTTCAGGCAAACAAACTGTTTATGCAGTGGTTATAATCCCAGGGAGTTGAGTCTTTTTTTGGGAGCTGATTAAGGAAATCTTGTTGTGATTTTTCTTGACAGCCTAGTTATAAGCAGTTGATGATCTTTCAGTAATAAACTGCAGTGTACCCTCATGTGTTGTGGCAGCAGAGCTGGTAACAGATTTCTAAGCTATTAATTATTACTATTTCTCTAATCATTGGAGATGCCTGTTACATTTTTCCTTTAACCAAGTAAACTGAAAATGGCCAATAGGGTTTTTAGTGTTAACTTTACCAATTCCTGTAATAATCCTATACCTTTTCCTCTTTGATTACAAGATATTTGCCATATTTTCTAGGAAGCAAAAGGCAAAGACAGGTTTGACATAGTTTTCTGAAAAGAAAAAAAAATTCCATTATTCAGAATTGAATTGATATTTACAACTGAATAAGTTTTCTTATTATGAATTGTAGCTAATTATTTCTCTTTGGAGTCTATTTGTGTAGTGTGTAGTGTGTAAATGCACATATGTGTTGTGTGTGCAATATATATATATATATCTCATATGTAAGTAGCACATGATTAACTGACAATGATGGAATGCACATGAGCATTTTATTAAGTACCTGATTTAAATGACATTTAAATGACAAATTGTGGCAGATATAAATGATTTGTTTTCTAAAATGCATCACACTTGGTCTTAATTTCTTGAACTGAGATATCAAACCACATATATCATTCTTTTTATAGTTAAGCATCTTTAAGTAATAAGTATTTTATTCCTTCAACCATCTCATGTTTTTGTTTTTTGAATTCTTAAACTTGTATTTTTACAATTTTTTATTACCTCTTTTTACTTAGAAAAATCTACTATTTTCCTTCAGTAAGTAGAAGTTACTAATGATCTCATTCCTTTTTCTAATTTATTGCATTTACTCTACCATGGGCTAGGTTAGATTTTTTTTGTAAAGTAAAAATGTCTTCTTCTCTGAGAAAACATTTGAATGGTTCTCTCAACATCTGAAAGACCTTGAACTTTAGAATACGTGTTTTATGAGGAGACGTGTCTCCTCAGAACTGTAGTTTGGTTGTGTTTGGAAGACAGCCTAGAGCAGCTTTTGGTGCTTGAGCTTGACTTGTCACTAATGAAAGATGCTATAATTACCATGAGGAAAATTTTGTTCTAGTAGGTGCAGGGTTTATGGCCTAATTTCTATGTCTTTGATGCACTTTGAGTTGAGTTGTGTACAAGCTAAGAGAGAGGGCCTTAATTTCATTCTACTATGTATAGATTTCCAGTTTTCCCAGCATCATTTGTTGAAGAGGTAATCTTTTCTCCAATGTATGTTTTTGGTGCCTTTGTCTAGTATGAGGTACCTCTATTTTTGTAGATGTTTCTTCTGCATCTTCTCTTCTGTTCCATTGGTATTCTTGCCTGTATGGGTGCCAATATCATGCTGTTTTGTTACTGTAGTTCTGTAATATAATTTAAGGTCTGGTATTGTAATGCCTCCTGCTTCACTTTTCTTGCTAAGGATTGCTTTGGCTGCTCTGAGCCTCTTATTTTTCCAAATGAATTTTATAACTTCTTTTTCTATTTCTATGAAGAACATCATTAGAATTTTAGTAGGAATTGCATTAAATCTGTATCGTGCTTTTGACAATATTAATTCTGCCTATTCAAAAACATGGGTGGTATTTCCATTTTCTAAGGTCTTTGTCAATTTCTTTCTCTAATGTTCTGTAGTTTTTGTTGTAGAGGTCTTTCACCTCTCTTGTTAGCCTGATTCCCAAATATTTTATTTATTTTAGGCTCTTGTGAGTGGGATGGTTTTCCTAATTTCTGTTTCAGCTGATTTGTCATTGGAGTATAGAACACAATTGATTTCTAGGGGTTAATTTTGTATTCTGTTCCTTTGCTGAATTCATTGTGAGTTCTAGAATATTTCTGGTAGAGTTTTTTTGGGTCTTCTAAATAAAGGATCATGTCATTGGCAAACAGAGATAGTTTGAGCTCTTCTTTTTCATCCCATTCTAGTCAGAATGGCAATTATTGAGAATATAAGTAATAATAAATGTTGAGAATGTGAGGAAAAATGTACATGCATACATTGCTGGTGGAACTGCAAATTGGTTCAACCACTCTGGAAAGTAGTATAGAGATTCCTCTGAAAACTTGAAATGGAGCCACCATATGACCCAGCTACCCCATACCTCAGTATATATATTCAAAGAATTTAATATCAACATACTACGGTGATGCAGTCACATCAATGTTTACAGCAGTTTAATTCACAATAGCCAAGCTATGGGACCAACCTAGATGCCCTTCAATAGATGAATGGATAGAGAAAATGTTGAGTATTACTCAGCCATTAAGAAGAATGACTTCATGACATTTATCAGTAAATGGTTGGATCTGGAGACTATCATGCTAAGTGAAATAAGCCAGTCCCCAGAAGCCAAAGGTCAAATGTCTTTGCTAATATATGGATGCTAACACAAAATAATGGGGGAGAAGGGAAGAATAACTATTAAGTAGATTAGACAAAGGGAAATGAAGGGAAGGGAGGGGAGATAGGAAGAGGAAAGGCAGTGAAATGAATCTGGAATAATTTTCCTGTGTACATATATGAATACACTATAGTGAATTCCACCATGTATATCCCCAAGAATGGGTTCCTAATTAGAATGATACATTCCATGCTGTTATTGTAATGCCAGATTCGTGGAACCCCAGTAGACCTCCAGAAGCCGAATCCGATGCAATCACACAAGAGTCTTTATTGCAAGCTTAAGCCTGGACTCACAACGGTTTCTGAAGCAGTGGTCCTCAGGAGGAGTGAGTCCCGGTCCTTTGTGCAGTGAGATTTTATAAGTTTTTGTCACAATATCACACAGCAAATCAATCCATACCAAGGGAAAATCAAACAACAACTCTTAACATTGATTAGCGTATTCATAGCAGGAACAAGTTGGGTAAGGGTGATTGGTTAGTTCAAGAGGTGGATACATTTGAACTGATTGGTTTAAGCCACAAGGGGTGTGTGAGCTAAACTACACAGTTTCCTACTACTGGGAGGGTCACCAAAACTACTGGAAGGGTCACCTGGCATTTCAGGTATTTTCCCTGTCTCAACGCTGATCGGTGGTTGCTAGGGGGTTGCTATGGGTCACAGTAAGGCATTAGGCCCCATTCTTTGTTTTTTGCAGGAAGTAGCTTAACTGTGTCAGGGACACCTGGTGCTGCAGTTCTCTCCTGTTATTTACAGACAAACAACTCAGCAGGATGGCTGTGTGCCTAGGAAAGCTCTGTGGGTTTTTCCCTCCCTCTGGACAGGCCTTGAGGTAGAAGCTGGTTTCTCAAAAATGGAGTCACATCAGTTTCTCATTATGAATTCTACTGTCATAAATAACTAAATAAAACCAATAAAAATAATTTGTTGGTTGGCTGTGGTGTGGAAAAATTTTCAGACCTTGCCTTTGCCATACCGTCATCTAAACGGTCCATGTGAAGAGACATGCTGTTTTCAATTACCAAATGTCAGACTGGTTAGTTTTATCTACAAGTTATTATTTAATCCAGTATTAAAAGTTTTGCTTCATTTTATTATTAAACTAATTATTTACCATTGTTAGGTATAATTGTCCACATTTCAACTCCTTCTATACAGATCCTTGGAAATTCTGCTATTAGTTCTTCATAAATATTTGTTAGGAGGAATAGGCTCCTGTTAGTGAATCTTTAGTATTGGTTTATTGGCTGTCATAGGGCTTTCTCAGTGGTTGTATACTTTTAAAAGGCCATATGTTTCATGTTTAACCCTATCTTTATTTATATTTGAATATAGAGATATTTGTTGACAGTTTTTATTATCTTACATAATTTTTTAAAGAAAAAAAACTCACTGTGTTCTGATTCCCTTTGTATCTGGTAAGAAGATTTATATGTTTCATATCATGGTTACCTGCATATGGTGTCACTTTTTCCTGGTTGCTTCTTTACTTTTGGTGTTCAGCAATTTAACCAAGACATGTGTAGGGAAGGGTTAAGTTATCAGGCATGAACTGCTCAAATCCTGCACATTCCCATGATAGGCTTATCTTTAGGATGGATTCTTGGCTATTTCAGGGAGATGAGATCTGAGCCCTTGGACTATTCTGCCTGATAAGAATGTTTTTATATGCCTGAGGACTTGGGTTACATAGTATCAGCCTGATCTGACAGTTTATGATAAAAAGACGTAATTTTTTGTGAATACTTGTTTTGTTGTGTGGGGAGTGGCTGGAGTCAGTAGCTCAAGTCAGTTATGCAGAAACTGGTTGCCCACGTGAATGATCTGCAATAAAAGACCTGGACACCAAGGCTTGCATGGGGTTTCCTAGTTAGCGACTGTTAAGGTTTGAGTATGAGGTTTCCCCCCAAAGTTCCTGTATTAATGTAGGAATAGTCAGAAGCAAATGATTACATTACAAGAGCTGTAACCTAACCAGTCCACCCTAGTTTAAATGGACTGACTGGGTGGTGATCCAAGGCCAGCTGGGCATGGTTGGAAGAGGGAGGTCTCTGATGGTATGCCCTGAAAGGATGCTTTCTCCCTGTGGCACCTTCCTCCTTCTCTTTCTGCTTCCTAACCTGCAAGAGCTGAGTAGCTCTCCTCTGCTGAGCCCTTCTCCCATGATATACAGCTTTACCTTGGACTCAGCCATCTATGGACCGAAGTCTCTGGAATCATGAGATTCAAATAAGCTTTCCCTCCTTTAAGTTGTTTGTGTCAGTTATTTTGGTCAGAATTAGGCAAAGTCTGACTCAAACAGTAACACTCCTCTTGTATTATTACACATCATTGTTAGGAGAATTAATGTGTCTATGTGACTCAATTGGAACGGGACACCTGGAATCCTGTGCCTGGTCTCTCCTGGAATTTACTCCATGTGCCATTTCCCTTTGCTGATTTCCTTCTGTATCCCTTCACTGTCATAAACTGTTATTGTGAGCATGACAGTTTTTCTAAGTCCTGTGACTTAGTGAATCATTGAGCCTGAGGGTGGTCTTGAGGACTTGCAACACAGCTGATGTCCAAAGTGGGAGTGACTAGCCTGCCCAACTCACTGAAATATGGGAGAAAGATTGTTTGGAAAAAGAAAAGATGCCTGGGTAGGGTATGATGACCCTTTGATGTTTACATGGTTACTGAGGCATCTGTGACATGAGGCAATATCTGTGTTGCAATCAGCTAGTTGAGGTAAAAGTTACCCATGAAATTCAGAAAGAATAGACCCAAATACTGAGGGATTGGCTCACTGGGTACTTAAAGAAATGGAAATCAATGAGAACCAACTTTGATTATTATTATTTTTATCTATAATAGGTAACATGAAGCTCAAGGTTAGCGTTAAGGTAGATCTTCTCACTTTGCCAAGGTTGGATTTAGGTCAGTCTAAGCTATGAATGTTAGCCTCAGGGCTGATACCAACAGGAAGAATTATGCTATGACAACAGATAGCACCTCTGTGCCATTGGTTACCCAGTCTGTATTTTAGTTGGGAAATGATGGGGAAGAATCAAAAAACTATTAAGACCAGGGAGCATAGCATAAAGGAGTTGACCCATTCTGTGGTTGATACAATCAGCTTCCTGAGCAACCTTTACTAAAATGGATTACGAAAATGACTCAGATAGGATCGGTCTCCTTGGGTTTGAATCCTGTAGACTGAAGGAATGTATTTGTGTGGATGCAGGACCCACAGCTTACTACTAAATAATAACTGATAATGATATGTGAACCAAATACCACCAACTTGTTCTCAAATTGATAGCTAACCTGGGAAACATGAGAAAAGCCACTATAAAGTTTGTTTAACCTGAGAAAGTTAATTGCCTCTCTACCTTAAAGAAATGTAGCGCTGACATGATGAAGTGACTGACATCCTGTACATGCAGGTCAAAATGGATTGGCTTTATAGTGATTGACATATTCATATACTCACCGTGTCTCCTTCTTGGTTTATCAGTATGCTAGGGTTCCTTTTTCAAGGAAATATCATGTAGCCACATTGCTGTAAAGTCAAGTAACAGTCCAAAAATTCATATCAAATTTATTGTCTTGGTTTCTTCTTATGTATCTTACTTATGTTAATAAAGCTAGTAGGTTTCATAAGAGAATAAGAATTACAAAGGAGATGATCAAAATCTTCATCCTGGAAGGGTGAGAGTCTTTAAAACGGTTATTGTTGAATGGAATGAATAAAGTGAAAATTGATGGGTCAGCCCAGAGATCTTAATGCAGCACTTTTGGAGGTTGGGTGACTGAGGGAAGCCTCCATTTCTCCCCTACCTTTGAAAGGCACTAACAAATCCTCTCTATTTACTTCTAATTGAAGAAATTTTAAAAGCAGGAAGGTAAAAATGACAATGAGAAACCTGACTTTGAATTACTGAGAGCAATAATCCAGCAAGTTAATGTGAATGAACACTGACAAGGGGGTCACCATGTTTTGTCTTCCCAAGTCATAAGCACATATATATGTAGATTGATCAGAGGATGGATAATAGGCCTTTATGGGGATTCTTCTGTGCAGCCCAACACATTTTGTATCTAAAATATGTAAGTGAAACCCTAAGGAGGTATATAATTAGATTGGGAGAATATGAAGAAGCCATGGCTGACAGGATTGAGGTAAAAGTTTGGATATGAATTGGTGTGTTTGAACAGATTTTATGAAGTGGTTTCATCCACTTTACCTGACTATGTTATTAAGAAGGATATTATGTCTGACTGGGGAATACTTCTCCTATTTAGTATGGTAAAACATGAGCCTTGTAAGTTCACCCTTCATCCAGACAAAACAAGAACCTGTAGAATTGACTGGACCCACATAGATTATTAATTAAACAGTTATGGATACTTGGTGAACAAGAAGAGATTAACACTCTAATTACTGACAGATTAGGAGTGATGGACCCAACAACTTCTCTGTACAATAACCCCAATGAGCCCCATGAAAAATTGAATTTTTAATGAAGACTAATGGTAGATAACAGAGGCTCAAATGAAGTAGCACCACCAATAATATAAGCAGCCATTGATATGTGTGAAAACAGTGTGAAAACACACTAGCTAAAGACGATTGGTACTTAGTGCCTGACATTATATAATAGGTCTTTCTGTAAATCACAGTAGATTGGCTTTATAGTGACTATTGGATGTTTGATTCTCAATCCTGATCTTGAAAAAAAAAAAAAAACAAGTAAAGTTTGTCTGCACCTAAGAAGAATCCAATTTACATGTACTCAATTGCTATAGAGTATTTGAATTCATCAATTCACTTTCATAATTTAGTTGTAAGGGATTTGGACTTGATGAAGGACCTAGGGGTGATAGAGACACAAGATATTGATGAAGTCACAGTATCAGAATGTGAAGAACAAGTTATGCAGTGGTGACTAAAAGAGGCTAATTGTTAAATTCAGTGAAAATTCAAGTGCCCACCTAAAGGTGAAATTCTTGGGAATAGCCTGGGCAGGAGTCATCTATAACTTATCACAAGCAGGTAAAAATAAACTACTGTCATTCCTACCTCTGGTAATAGACAAGAAACATAGCACTTGATTGGGTTGTTTGAATATTTGAATGATGCGCATCCCATATCTGGACATACTATTAGTTCTTATTCATAAATTGCTCAAAAGAAGGCAATATTTGTAAAGGCAAACCGAACTTCCAGCTATGACAAAAAGCCCATGAATTCCTCCATTCGAATTTTAGATCAGAAAAAGTACAGATATTGTTGGATGGTACATGTCATTTGAGAGATAATTATAAGTGTTGACTAAAACTGCTTCTGTGGCTGAATGACACAAAATAATCTTGAAACTTACAACATCCATAATATCTTGGGTAATGTCAGAAAAAGAAAAACCTAATAAGGAAGGCAGCACCCAGAAAGTTTTAAAAAAATGAAAATGTTTTTTACAGTAACATGAAACTGGAAGAATTCAAATAGTTACTTATCTTTTGCATGAGCAGATCAACTATTTGAGGAACTGCTGGATCCTGTTGCCATATGGACAGTATCCTATGAAGTGCTCCTGATAAATTGACAAGAAAGATTCTTTATTTGTAGATGGCAGGTTCAAGTTGTATGAATAGGATCTTGTTTGGAAGGACATCACATGACTGATGAAAATAATTCTGATTGATGAAGGTAAGAACGAGTCAGCTAAGAGAACTGAATTTCTTTCTGATTTCCTTGCAGTTGTGCAAGAATTGAACAATTATAGTATGGATGTTGGGGTACAATGTGACTCATGGTGGCCAGTGGTCAGGAAGATTTGCAAAAAAAAAAAAATGAGACAGTCAATAGATGCCAAATGGTGCATAACCCTGTGGGAAACATTATGGGAATTGCAGAGCCAATTTAAAGTTGGCTATATTAATTTCCATCAAAACTACTTTCCAAGACTGGAAGGTGACCAGAATATGCAAGTAGACCTCCTGGTATACTTGCTTGAGGTGGCTATGTGGGTCCATCAAGTAAGTGGACATTTAAGAGCTTCAGAAATATGGACATGGGCCGATCATTAATATAGACCCCTCTCATTGTTCAAAGTACAAAATACCAATATGAACTGTCCACTATATCAATAAGAGAGACAGAGGATGGATATTGGGCAGATTTCTTAAGTGGGGGAGAGTCCTGAGAGAAGGCAGGTAGACTACATTCAATAACTACTTATAGACTCTGAAGAATATAAATGAATCTTGACAGGAACAGATATTTACTCTGGATTGGGTGGTAGATGAAAATACTTAAACATTGGAAAAGAACTGAAATAGATTTTTGGGGACTTCAAGGTATATTTCTTCAGACCAAGGGATATGCATCTAACCCATGCTGCACATTTATGGATAGAGAGAATCACATCAGATGAGTAGACCATATTCATACATGTCATCCTCAGACTAATAATTTCATAGAGAATCAGAAAAGGCAATTAAAACCTTTGTCTAAAATGAGAGGAGATAAAGGCATGAAAGGTTGGCTTTCAGAAAATATGCATGAACTCAACATGAGGGGTGTCAAAGTAGGGTCTGCATTAGATTATTCCAGTCTTGTAGGGAATCTGGGAAGAGAGGGTGGGGGAAGAATTTGATATGGCTGTGTAATTCTTCCTCACATATTCTCCTCTCTCTCTCTCTCTCTCTCTCTCTCTCTCTCTCTCTCTCTCTCTCTCTCCCTATCTGGTACATGTTTTCAGGATTAGGGCTTCAACTATGAATGCCAGGGCAGAATAATCTCTAGGAAAGAAACTAACTACACATTTAAACATTTCTTTGGTAAAATTCCTAAGGATAGGATGTGCTTTTAACCCATCTGGCAAAATTGGGTTTGACAGTAGTGCAGCTTTATTGCCTACTGGTCAAGATATTATATTAGTTCCATACCTATTTAATTCTATTCTAAATGAATGAGGCTAGATTGAGGGAAGTTACTTACTATACAGCTTCAGCAGTACCCACATCTACATTTAAACCGTCTGTAGTTTCAGTTACCCATGGTCAACCATGTTCTGAAACTATTAAGTGGAGCATTCCAGATATGAAAAGTTTGTAAATTTTAAATTGCTTGACATCAGGTTTAGCAGGATAGAATCTCATTGAATCCAGCTATGTTCCATCAGGATATGAATCATTCTATTTTTCCCCAGCATATACACATTGCATATGCTACCCCACCATTAATCACTTAATAGTCAGTTTACTCATTAGAATGACTGCTTACACATTGGTATTGTGGTGATTATGTTCAAGTAACCCATTTTTTTTTGGTACTGGGGATTGAACTCAGAGGCACTCAACCACTGAGCCACATTCCCAGCCCTATTTTGTATTTTATTTAGAGACACAGTCTCACTGAGTTGCTTAGCGCCTCACTTTTGCTGAGTTTGGCTTTGAACTAGCGATTCCCCTGTCTCAGCCATTGAGCTTCTGGGATTACAGGCATGCACCACCTTGCCCAGCTTCAAGTAACCCATTTTTAATACTCTCATACCAGAGTACTGATTCTGGTAGTTGAATTATGCCAAAGAGAAGTCATAAACTGTTTTCTTAAGTGGAAATGTGAAAATTCTTGACTTAATAAGGAAAGAAAGAATTGTATGTTGTGGTTGCTAAGATATATAATAAGAGTGAATTTTCTGCCCATGAAATTATGAAGGAATAACAAACTTATTATAGGCTAGCTGTTGCAACTCCCACTGGGAAAGTTATGGTCACAGTGCATGATAAGTGCTTAATTAAGATGAAAAAGCATTTCGTTTATGGGTGGAAGACATGAAGAGAAAATGTGCACTGATTGATGGCATCATTTTGTGCCAGAAAGCAATGAGCATCATTTTATCTTATCATGTAGGAATTGCTTCATCTCATATCATTACAAAAAGAATGGTGAGTACAGTACCATAGAACATTTTGAGGAAGAGAGAGAGACACATAACTTTTATTACAGTATATTATCATCATTGTTTTAGTTTATTATTCCTCTTGTTAATCTCTTCTTGTGTCTAAAATTACATATTAAAATTTATCATAGATATGTATGTATAGGAAGAAGCATAGTATATATAGTATTCAGTGTCATTCACGGGTATAGCATCTGGGGTCTTGAAACATGTCCTCTGAAGATGAAAGGGCTATGTATTATTGCCAGCAATCTGGACCAGAATAGTGACTAAACTAATATCTCTCCCAACTGTGGAAATGTTTGGGTTAAAAATCGATGACAATCGAGGGAAGGAGAAATAGTAGCAGAGGGCAGATGAATGAATAAATGGATTATGTTTGAGAGAAATCCAATATTACATCAGTACCTCTAGAGAGGCTCAAAGTGAAAGAATGTCCCTTAGCACCATCGTACCAGACACTCAAAATGCTGAATTTGTATAATTGCCAAAACCACTCCTGCTTTTGGAACCCGATAAAGTGAAATTCAAACCTACAAATCTGAACAACATTGCTCTGAGTGACTTTTTAGTTTTATGATGATGAAATAGACCAATTATCAATGGCTAATTTTGAATTCTAATAATTTAACAACCTTTGACTTTTATTTTTCCAGTTCCAGTTACAAAGGATATCATTTAAGAAATTGGAAGGAAGCGCGCCCCACCAGATCATAAAACCATGTGTTATATAACTTCAAGAAGATGGAACACTATGTCACTACACCTTGATGACCAAATACTTAGAAAGGTTCATGGAAATAATGGACAAAATATAAAGTAGAATGCTTTATATGCCATAGTGTGTTGTGTACAAATGTACATCAACTTTCTTTTTGTGGATGGAAACCATTAAACAGAATTGGATAAGATGACATATGTACCATGAGAATACAATAGTAAGTTTCATTATAGTTGGTCCTAATTCCCCTTGGGGAACAACCTCCAGTGAGACAAGGAAGGCTATGGGATTCCTTATAGCACATTTAAGACAAAATTACATCTAACTGTGGTAACACTTATTTCACCCAAGTATGCTGAACCAAACACTTTTGGGTAGACAATGCATACACTAGCTTTAGTCATGGCAATAGCCCACAGGGGCAACACCATGTGTGGTAGATCAAACATTAGCCTACAAGACAGAAAAAGATGTTAGGGACAAAGGTGACAATCTAGGCATTGTGAGACAAGTTGAATTCACTTGTGAGGAATGGCCTTTTAAAGTAACAAGATTTATGAATTGGCAGAGGTTTTTTTTTTTTATCTCTCTTAGGAAAAAGGCAAGGAATAAGAGTCAGCCTGAAAAGATGATGAGATTTTTGTGAAGTGGGTTAGGAAGATTCAACGAATTGTGACGGATAGTGTTAGGAGGCAGCATTCAGAAAGGGCTTGTACCCTGACCCAATAGGGCCTTTTGACTGTTACAGAGTCTGAGTACCCATGGACCAATGTCCCTCGATTCTAGCTCCTGAGGCTCAAGGGAAATGTGGATAGAAAGCTTATGAATCTCCATTTGTAAAAAAGTTCCCTGGAGGCATGTATAATTTACACTTATGCACTATAATCATCCTTACTCCAAGAATAGATCAAAATAAGACATGTCCCATGGTACAGTTAGTAGAGATAGAAACCATTTTGATTACCATCCCTGTTCTGCCTGTAAGAGGGAAAAAGACTTTGCTGTATTACAGGAAATAGTCCTAATACAAGCCTTTGATCTAAGACAGAAGAAAAGACTTTGGCCTCAACTGACTTGGAGCACAGAAATTACTGAACCAAGGCCAATTGTAGTGAAGCCTGTTCATAATAACATACTATATATGGGCTAATTCTGTTGGGAAGACATAGCAAATATCTCTAATTCTTACTGACTTATTATGTGATGGAGCTGAATTGTAACATGAACATAAAGCAATTTTATAAAACATTGGCACTATTGGTGAGATTCAGCGACCCTATATAAATATATAATATGAGAATAGGATAATGATCTAATGTATCAAGAGATCAAAATGAAGCTTCTTTAGAATATAATACAAATGAAAAATAACTGGTGTGAGCAAGAATTGGATTTAGATACTTGTCAGTTCATTTATATGCTGAGTAGTATTTCTGCACAATTTTGTCACAAAATACAAATCAGAGTGGATCAGGGGGAATGAGTCAACAAATTAACTCAGTAGAAGAAATGCCTGTTTTCAGTATTGACCCTAGGCTAGGTTCTGAGAGATGATCTCAGAGTCTTGGAATGACATACCTAATAAGAATGTTTTGTATGTCTGAGGCCTTGGGCCATAAGGAAGAATTATGGGAGCAAGAATGTCTGTGTGACTCTGTTGGGGGAGGAAAACTGAGATCTTGTGCATGATTGCTTCTAGACTTTACCCCACAAACCTTTTCTCTTTGTATTCATTCTGTGAATGCATCCTTTCTCTGGATACCATGATTGTAAGTACAACAATTTTTTTAATCTTTGTGACCTTTTAGCAAATAATGGAGATTGTGGGTAACCTTGCAGACCCCTAGCACAAAGTTCTAGGTGTGATATTCTTTGCATGTAAGCAAATTAGAGTCTGCTCCCATAAACTGATGTTTCTTCATCAAATGTTGGAAATTTTCGGGGGATTCCAACATGGCGGCAGGCGTGGAGAGATCAAGTCTCTGACCTCTTCAGCTGTGCAGGCATAGGGAGTCGTAAACAGCCTAAATCTGTTTGCTCAGGATCACTAAGCAATGCTGAGCTGACGTGGATCTGGGGCGAACAGTCTGGGCCTCTCAGAACACACACTGAGCCCGGATCCGCTGAATTCAAGCTCCTGTTCGCCTGCTTCCCGCAGACAAACAGCTGTGACTCAGCACTAATCCATCCCGCTGAAACAACCAGTCAGCCCTTCTGATCCTACGGAGGTAATGTCAACCGAGCCTTCATAGGTAGTGGCCACAGGTTTGAAACGGGGCTTGGGAGAGACAGTAAGGACCCACCCTTTGCATTGATCACCCGGCAAAGGGAAACGAACTGTCGCCATTTGCAAGAGATACCACCATGGCAGAGAACTGACGTCATCAGACTGCGGCGGAGGAGATAACTTCATTGAAACCTGTGGCTACAGGTGTGTAATCCCCTAGCCTTCACTCTCCACATATTGGGGAAACCTTAAGGGCCCCTCCCAGCTCTCCTGTGAGCGCAGTAGCCAGACCGAGGGAATTAGAGGTGGCGCGGGACCCGCGGTGCAGAACTACCGCTCCCACCAGTGCTGACAGCTGAGGTCTCTTGCACCAGCTACCGGGGGGCGTGGCTACCGGAGGGCAAGTAAAATTCGCTGAGGATTCTCAGCCCCAAGCTGTACAAACTTAGGGTCTGAGGGAATGGCAAACTGGAAGAGTGTGCCCAGTCATTCATGAAAACAGGGCTCCCGGGAGCAGCAGACCTGGCATGTACCCAGTATTGTGGTGAGCGGCACCCGTGAGAGGGGCCTGGCTAGAGGAAAAGTGGGGAAGTGACTAGACACAAGAGGAGGCCCTAGGCACTCAGGATTGGAGACTCGCCCAGTCTGGGAGGAGGAGCTGCTGCACAGTGAATGGTTCCCGCATATTGACAGGAGAAACTTGGCCTGGTGGGCACAGCGCCACCTACTGGAAGAGAAGTTAATCAAACTCTAAGACTGCATTTATTAGTTTTTTTTTTTCTTTTTTCTTTTCTCTCTTTTTTTTTGAATTTGGGTTTTTCTTTCATTTTCATTTTTCTTTCTTGTTTTTTAAATTTTTTTTTACAATTTTTTAAAATTTTTTTCTTCCAATTTTAATTTTAATTTTTTTTATTATTTAAAATTTTTTTTTCTTTTTTTATTTCCTATTTTTTTCTTCTTTTGTCTTTTCATTTCTTTTCAATTATCTTATCCCCCCTTCCTTGAATTCTACCTGCTTACTCTCATTCTCTTTAGTGACTTCTTCCCTTCCCTTCCCTTCTAATACCTTTCCTCCCAAGCATCAAATAAATTTATAGGAGTAAACAGTAACTCAGCAGTCAAACAGAACAAGAAGTAACATGAGCAGCTTCAAAAAGCAAGGAAGAAAAGGAGTACAAACAATGCAGGACAGCCTAAATATTCAGGAGGACCTAGAGTCATCAGAAAAATGGTCATATAAAGAACTCAAGGAACACCTTAGACAGATGGAATGGAACCTTAAAGAGGATAAGACAGCAAATTCAAGCAGTGAAAGAACACATTGAGAATGAATTACATAAACAGATAAAAGAAGAAGTTAAGCTTCTATATCAGGAGATAGAGATTATAAAAAATAATCAAACAATAATTCTAGAAATGAAGGAAACGATAAACCAAATTAAAAACTCAATTGAGAGTATCACTAACAGAGTGGAGCAAGTAGAAGCCAGAATGTCAGATAATGAAGACAAAATATATTATCTTGAAAAGAGTGTAGCCAACTCAGAAAGGCTGGTAAAAAATCACGAGAAAAACATCCAAGAGTTATGGGATAACATAAAAAAACCAAACTTACGAGTCATCGGGATAGAAGAAGGTACAGAGATTCAAACTAAGGGAATGAGTAACCTGCTGAATGAAATAATTACAGAAAACTTTCCAGAAATAAAAAAGGAAACAGATATACAAATTGAAGATGCATACAGGACACCGAGCACACAAAATCACAGTAGACCAACGCCAAGACACATTGTTATGAAGATATCCAATATACAGAAAAAAGAGAAAATATTAAAAGCTACAAGAGAAAGGAGGCAGATTACATTCAGGGGTAAACCAATAAGGTTAACAACGGATTTTTCATCACAGACACTGAAAGCAAGAAGGTCATGGAACAATGTATTTCAAACACTGAAAGACAATGGATGCCAACCAAGAATTCTGTATCCAGCAAAATTAAGCTTCAGGTATGACAACGAAATAAAAATCTTTCATGATAAACAAAAGTTAAAAGAATTTGCAGCCAGAAAACCAGCATTGCAAAGCATTTTGAGCAAAACACTACACGAGGAAGAAATGAAAAACAATAACCAAAACCATCAGAGGGAAGTGCCTCGGTAAAGACAGAGGGCGAGGGGAAAGATAATCATGGAGAAACAAACTAAATTTTTTAAAAAAAGGATAAATAATCAAACATGGATGGAGTACAAACCATATATCAATAGTAACTCTGAATGTTAATGGCTTAAACTCTCCAATAAAGCAACAAAGGCTGGTATCATGGATTAAAAAAACAAATCCAACAATATGCTGCCTCCAGGAGACACATCTGATTGGAAAAGACATACACAGGCTGAAGGTGAAAGGATGGGAAAAAATATACCAAGCACACGGTCCTCGTAAGCAAGCAGGAGTGGCCATCCTCATATCGAATAAAATCGACTTCAAGACTAAGTTAATCCAAAGGGATAAGGAAGGACATTATATACTGTTAAAAGGAACCATTCACCAACAAGATATAACAATTATCAATATTTATGCACCAAATAATTGTGCTGCAACGTTCATAAAACAAATTCTCCTCAAGTTCAAGAATCAAATAGACCACAACACAATAATTATGGGTGACTTCAACACACCTCTCTCACCATTGGACAGATCCTCCAAACAAAAGTTGAATAAAGAAACTATAGAACTCAATACCACAATCAATAACCTAGACTTAACTGACATATATAGAATATATCAACCATCATCAAATGGATATACTTTTTTTCTCAGCAGCACATGGATCCTTCTCAAAAATAGACCATATATTATACCATAGGGCAACCCTCAGTAAATATAAAGGGGTGGAGATAATACCATGCATTTTATCTGATCATAATGGAATGAAACTGGAAATCAATGATAAAAGAAGGAAGGAAAAATCCTTCATCACATGGAAAATGAACAATATGTTACTGAATGATCAATGGGTTACAGAAGACATAAAGGAGGAAATCAAAAAACTCTTAGAGATAAGTGAAAATACAGACACAACATATCAGAATCTATGGGACACAATGAAAGCAGTTTTAAGAGGAAAATTCATCGCCTGGTGGTCATTCCTCAAAAAAAGAAAAAACCAACAAATAAATGAACTCACACTTCATCTCAAAGCCCTAGAAAAGTTAGAGCAAACAACAGCAAATGTAGCAGAAGGCAAGAAATAATTAAAATCAGAGCGGAAATCAATGAAATTGAAACAAAAGAAACTATTAAAAAATTAACAAAACTAAAAGTTGGTTCTTCGAAAAAATGAATAAGATCGACAGACCTTTAGCCATGCTAACGAAGAGAAGAAGAGAGAGAACTCAAATTACTAACATACGGGATGAAAAAGGCAATATCACAACAGATGCTACAGAAATACAGAAGACAATTAGAAATTATTTTGAAAACCTATATTCCAATAAAATAGAAGATAGTGAAGACATCGATAAATTTCTTAATATGATTTGCCCAGACTGAGTCAGGAGGATACCCACAACTTAAACAGACCAATATCAATGGATGAAATTGAAGAAGCCATCAAAAGAATACCAACCAAGAAAAGCCCAGGACCGGATGGGTATACAGTGGAGTTTTACAAAACCTTTAAAGAAGAATTAATACCAATACTTTTCAAGTTATTTCAGGAAATAGAAAAAGAGGGAGCTCTTCCAAATTCATTCTATGAGGCCAACATCACCCTGATTCCGAAACCAGACAAAGACAACTCAAAGAAAGAAAACTACAGACCAATATCTCTAATGAACCTTGATGCAAAAATCCTCAATAAAATTCTGGCGAATCGAATACAAAAACACATCAAAAAAATTGTGCACCATGATCAGGTAGGATTCATCCCTGGGATGCAAGGCTGGTTCAATATACGGAAATCAATAAATGTTATTCACCACATCAATAGACTTAAAGATAAGAACCATATGATCATCTCGATAGAGGCAGAGAAAGCATTCAACAAAGTACAGCATCCCTTTATGTTCAAAACATTAGAAAAACTAGGGATAACAGGAACTTACCTTGACATTGTAAAAGCTATCTATGCTAAGCCTCAGGCTAGCATCATTCTGAATGGACAAAAGTTGAAGGCATTCCCTCTAAAATCTGGAACAAGACAGGGATGCCCTCTATCACCACTTCTATTCAATATAGTTCTCGAAACACTCGCCAGAGCAATTAGACAGACGAAAGAAATTAAAGGCATAACAATAGGAAAAGAAGAACTTAAATTATCACTATTTGCAGATGACATAATTCTATACCTAGAAGACCCAAAAGGGTCTACAAAGAAACTACTAGAACTAATAAATGAATTCAGCAAAGTGGCAGGATATAAAATCAACACGCATAAATCAAAGGCATTTCTGTATATCAGCGACAAAACTTCTGAAACAGAAATGAGGAAAAACACTCCATTCACAATATCCTCAAAAAAAAAATAAAATACTTGGGAATCAACCTAACAAAAGAGGTGAAAGATTTATACAATGAAAACTACAGAACCCTAAAGAGAGAAGTAGAAGAAGGTCTTAGAAGATGGAAAAATATACCCTGTTCATGGATAGGCAGAACTAACATTATCAAAATGGCGATATTACCAAAAGTTCTCTATAGGTTTAATGCAATGCCAATCAAAATCCCAATGGCATTTCTTGTAGAAATAGATAAAGCAATCATGAAATTCATATGGAAAAATAAAAGACCCAGAATAGCAAAAGCAATTCTAAGCAGGAAGTGTGAATCAGGCGGTATAGCAATACCAGATTTCAAACTATATTACAGAGCAATAGTGACAAATACAGCATGGTACTGGTACCAAAACAGGCGGGTGGACCAATGGTATAGAATAGAGGACACAGAGACTAATCCACAAAGTTACAACTATCTTATATTTGATAAAGGGGCTAAAAGCATGCAATGGAGGAAGGATAGCATCTTCAACAAATGGTGCTGGGAAAATTGGAAATCCATATGCAACAAAATGAAACTGAATCCCTTTCTCTCGCCATGCACAAAAGTTAACTCAAAATGGATCAAGGAGCTTGATATCAAATCAGAGACTCTGCGTCTGATAGAAGAAAAAGTTGGCTCCAATCTACATATTGTGGGGTCGGGCTCCAAATTCCTTAATAGGACACCCATAGCACAAGAGTTAATAACAAGAATCAACAAATGGGACTTACTTAAACTAAAAAGTTTTTTCTCAGCAAGAGAAACAATAAGAGAGGTAAATAGGGAGCCTACATCCTGGGAACAAATTTTTACTCCTCACACTTCAGATAGAGCCCTAATATCCAGAGTATACAAAGAACTCAAAAAATTAGACAATAAGATAACAAATAACCCAATCAACAAATGGGCCAAGGACCTGAACAGACACTTCTCAGAGGAGGATATACAATCAATCAACAAGTACATGAAAAAATGCTCACCATCTCTAGCAGTCAGAGAAATGCAAATCAAAACCACTCTAAGATACCATCTCACTCTAGTAAGATTGGAAGCCACTATGAAGTCAAACAACAACAAGTGCTGGCAGGGATGTGGAGAAAAGGGTACTCTTGTACATTGCTGGTGGGACTGCAAATTGGTGTGGCCAATTTGGAAAGCAGTTTGGAGATTCCTGGGAAAGCTGGGAATGGAACCACCATTTGACCCTGCTATTGCCCTTCTCGGACTATTCCCTGAAGACCTTAAAAGAGCATGCTACAGGGATGCTGCCACATCGATGTTCATAGCAGCACAATTCACAATAGCTAGACTGTGGAACCAACCCAGATGCCCTTCAATGGATGAATGGATAAAAAAAATGTGGCATCTATACACAATGGAGTACTATGCAGCAATAAAAAATGACAAAATCATAGAATTTGCAGGGAAATGGATGGCACTAGAGCAGATTATGCTTAGTAAAGCTAGTCAATCCCTAAAAAATAAATACCAAATGTCTTCTTTGATATAATGAGAGCAACTATGAACAGAGCAGGGAGGAAGAGCAGGAAGAAAAGATTAACATTAAACAGAGACATGAGATGGGAGGGAAAGGGAGAGAAAAGGGAAATTGCATCAAAATGAAGGGAGACCCTCATTGCTATACAAAATTACATATAAGAGGTTGTGAGGGGAATAGGAAAATAAACAAGGAGAGAAATGAATTACAGTAGATGGGGTAGAGAGAGAAGATGGGAGGGGATGGGAGGGGGGATAGTAGGGGATAGGAAAGGTAGCAGAATACAACAATTACTAATTGGGCATTATGTAAAATTGGGGATGTGTAACCAACGTGATTCTGCAATCTGCATTTGGGGTAAAATTGGGAGTTCATAACCCACTTCAATCTAATGTATGAAATATGATATGTCAATAGCTTTGTAATGTTGTGAACAACCAATAAAAAAATAAAATTAAAAAAAATAAAAGAATGTTTCTGGGTTAACAGTTTTTACTTTTTAATTAAGGTTATTAAACTTATTGTTCCATTAAAAAAAATGTTGGAAATTTTCAACCACTGTTTCTTCAAAAAATTCCAATTGTTGTTTTTCTTGTTTTCCAGGGTTCTAGTTGAACATATATTAGAATTTTTAAAATACCCTGTAAGTCAATAATGCTTCTTCATATTTTTATATCTTTATTGGTTGAATAATTTCCAGTAGTCTCTAATTAAGTGGACATTTAACATCTCCAATATGCTGTTGAACACATCAAAATATGTTTTTCATTTTAAATATTGTTCTTATAATGTCTAGAAATGATTCAATTTTGAATAATTTCCATGTTTTTTCTGTTGAGATTCTTCATTGGTCTATACATTATCTTTATCTTTTTATTTATATCCTTGAATAAAAATATAATACTTGTTTTAAAGTTTTGTTGTTAATCTCAATTTCTTGTTCACTTTAGGATCTATTTCTACTGAGTGATTTTTTTTCTTGATTATGGGTTACAATTTCACATACTTCTCATGTCTTGTAAGTTTTTATTATTTGGATATTTTGGAAGATATGTATAAAGATTATGAATTATGGGTGCCTTCCCTTTTAAAGAATCTTAAGTAATGTTCTGGAAAGCAGTGAATATTCTGGTAGGTCTCTCTCAATCTATTGAGGTTTAGGTTTTATTAAAGTGGGACTGCCGGGTATAATGGTGCACACAGGTAATCCCAGTAGCTCTGGAGGTGGAGGCAGGAAGACCACAATTTATTGAGGCCCTGTCTCCAAATAAAAAATAAAAGGGCTGGGGATGTAGCTCAATGGTTAAGCACCCCTGGATTTAATCCCCAGTACCAAAACAAACAAACAAACAAACAATATGGAGCTAAGCTTTTTTTTTTTTTTTTTTCCTCCTAGGTTGAGGATCAAGTCCAGAGCCTGAAACATGTTTGGTTAGTTACACTCTAATCCCTTAAGACAGATCTAGAATAGACATTATTTAGACTATGGTTCTCCCTATGACATGGGTTTTCTGGTGTTTTAATACTCTTACTGTGCCAGAACTTGATCATCTACTAGCACAGTGAAACTAGTATTTCTGCTCTTTTCTTAATCCTATAGAAATAATTTTTTAAAACTTACTGAATCAGTTTTGCAAACATACAACTCTTTGGTCCAAGGACTCACATCGATGGAAGGCCTGATTCTGTGTAGTTCTCTCCTCTCAGATACTTTTCCCAATGATTTCCAGCTATTTTAACAAATTTGAGTTTTGATTTCTGCCTCCTTAGTTTAAGAGACCACCATATTCTGGATAAACCCTATTCATATTTTATCTTCTTTCAAACACATAGTACCTCACTCATTTCTATCATTTCTGTCTTAGTAGCCCCATAACTCAAAGAATAGCAAAAGGCTGCCAGTTTTATTTTACTTAACCTAGTTATGTTAGCTGGAAGAGATTACTTTTCTGTTTATTTTGTGCTCTTCCCATCAGGTTGGTGACACATCATCTGGTATGATAATTTCTCGTGTACATAACTTAACCTCTTCACTGATTTGTGACGTTCTTATAGAAAAATCTTTTTTTTTCTTTTTTTTTCTGTGCTTTATCTAATTTTTGCTAATGCATATCCAGGGTTTTCCCATAATGGATACTAAATAATGTTTTCTAAACAAATTGAAAAATAAGTAAATAAATAGTATGCTGCTTAGAAGGCAAAATTCAATCCCAGACTAGGGACCACCATTGACTTTTCACATTGTTTTCATTTAGTATGTCCAGGTGGAATTTATCCACTAGTATCTTCACAGTCCCAATGATGGTATCAATTGCTTTTGGTCATGTTCAGATACACCTGAAAGATGTTCTCTATCAAAATCGAGGCTTTGACTGCATTACAGACTACATGCTTGACTATATTCTTGTTCCAAGGCAACTGGCAGAAATTAAAAATTCTGTTCTCTGCCTTGTCCAGATTTTGTTTTCTCAAAAGCTTTATTTAAACCAAGTAAGTCACTTTAGCCCTCTTTTGACCCATAAAATGGATATTTACAGATCCAAACAATCAAATAAGAAACACTTTTAAATCGAACTTGGGAAGCACAATTCAAATGCAATTAATTATCATCATTGTTATTAAGAGTTATCTTCATGAATAAAAAGTGAAACTCACCCTAAAATAAAATTCTTTTGCTTTATTTCAATGATGTCAGAATTGCTTATCTCCACTTTTTGTTGAACACCAGTATGTACACATGAGGCAGCATGCTTCACAAACTGGAAATAAGGGGAATATTCTTATTCTAAAAGTAAAAACGATAAAACTTATTTAAAGTGAAAAGTGTTACTCCAATTCCCCATATAATAAATCATTTATGGCTTGTTTTTCATCTGGCTAAGCAACAATTTCCTGTGTTTATAATTCTCTTGCTTCTCATGTGTTTTCTCTCTTAAGTTGATTAAGATAGCTTTATTATCCATATATCCTTCTTTGTGCACTTATTAATGTTGCCTGAAGCTGGGAAATGTCAGGATTTAGTTTTTCCACTTTAGAACATCCTGAGAAGCAAGCAATGATAATATATTTTCCACACAATGTGTTGCTTTTTTCTCCTTATTTCTTTGAGCATCAGGCTGTGGTTATATATTTTTGAAGCTTATAAAGTCATTAGTTTTAACACAGAAACTAATACTTAGGTAAATGCATAATTACAAGCTGTCAAGAAGATGAATTCTCTCTTGTGTGGTACTCGAGGGTCATCAGAATATATATCTTCTCAACATTACATCGATAGTATTCCTGTTTCTTGAACTTTGGTCATGTAATTCCACACACCCACTACATCAACATGTGATCATTATTAGCTATTATCCATTTAAGTCAGAGGAATAATTTCTTTCTTTGTATGTTCACAACATACTGTTCCCTAAGTCTGCAATATTCTTTTACCACTTATATGAATCAAACTCACATTTCAAGGCTCAATTCAATGGTGATATTTTGGGGTATTATTATTATTATTATTATTAGTGATTAAAAATATGGACCCTGAATTGATTATCTGAGTTCAAATTCTGAATTTACCTTAATTTGATTTGTGACTTTGGGAAAGTTGCTCCCCTAGTTTCAATGTTTCTGTGAGTAAAATGCAGATGTTACCAGAATCTACTGCATAGAATACATTTGAGGTTTAAGCGTGAGATTACATGAGGCACGAAAGTGCCTAACTGTAGACAACATGTGATCATTATTAGCTATTACCCATTCAAGTCAGAGTAATCATTTCTTTCTTCATATGTTCAGAGCAATTTTCATCTATTTCTGTCTTGGGAATTATTTTATTCTGTTTTATACTGGAGTGACATTATATCATAATTTCCTTATGGGTGAGTTGATGGTTAATTTATTTCCTTGTGTTCTGCCAATTGCTAGCATACTGTTTTGCATATAGGTGATGTTTAATGGATGCTTTTAAAAGAGCAAGTAATAAATAAAATTGAAGATGAAACCTTGGATAACACGTTGATTTTGACTAAATTGTTACAACTTATAATTTAATTTGGCATCACAATCTTAACAAAATGAAGAAAAAGAGCAATTAGAGGAAATTTCAAACCTTTCTTTCAATGTCCTTTAGCCAACTTTGGCCTGAGATATGACAATCTTTTGCATCAAATTGTTGCGTGTATCAAATTATGCACATGACAGTATGAACTGTACATTAATATTCTGGAGTTTCTATTACGATACTTAAATGCAGATGTATAATTTTCTGATTATCTATGATCAGCAATTGCTGTTAGAATTTTCCCTTCATTAAAAAAGGATTCACCAACATTTCTGCTTTTTTTTTTTAATGACAAAGTAATAGGAACCAGATTTACCATCTCATACTACACAACTTTAAATCAAGACAGATAAATGACAATTTTCATATTTTGGAAAAGAAGTAAAATGGCTCAGTGATCCTGAAGGGAAATGAAACACATGAGCTGAGCCCTGTGACTGCTCCACTTTATGGCTGAGGAAAGCTTTTGGTCTAGAGAACTCAAGAGTACAACTGCAACAAGACCCATCAGCTTTGCTGAGTTAAAGGGTCAACATTGGGAGTTTGCAGAGGATAATGTGGCTGGAATTTGGGGAACAGTGATCAGAAAAGAGATACATAGTAAAAGAACTTGGATATGCCCAAGTCTTTGGCTAAATGTTGATTTATGCATGCACAGGAAGAAATGATTCAAGTTTAGGAAAGGGAAAACTGGAAAAAGGTTGGATAAATGTGACCACAATTTATACAGGATAGGAGTTAATTTTCTTCAAAAACAGAAAATTCTTATAAGGCACAGTTCAACATGCAAAGCCCTCAAAAAGGTATTAGTCCTAAAAGCTACTCTGGTTTCATATTTGCAAATTCCAAAAGCAATCCATAAAATTATTAAAGTAATTATAAATAGCTCAACTGAATCTCAGAACAAAGATTAAAAAGTACTTCAATGAATATGATGAAGTAGTGTACTAATCAACATAAATTTCATCATCTTATCCATTCAATAGAAACTTTCCAAACATTAAAAGAAAAAGAGAATACTATGGATAGTCATGAAAAAAAATATTTCAGAATTGACCGAGATGATAGAATGAGCAGATAAGAAATTAAAAAGATTGGTGCTAATGTAATCCAAATTTCAGACGTGAGCAAAACATTATAATGATGAAGAGAGAAACAGAAGATACATAAAAGGTACAAATGAAATTTCTAGAGATTAAAAAACACATCATCCTAAAAAAAAAAAAACCTTAAAAAAATTGCACTGAATGAGATTAACAGATTACATAATGCAGAACAGTGTAAGATTCAAAACAGCAAAAGACACATCCAAAGTGAAGCACAGAGGGAATAAATTAAATGTTGAAAAGAATGGCTATTAATAAGTTGTGAGGCAGCTAGGTTCTAACATATGTTTAACTGAATTATCACTAAGACTGGAAAGAGGGTAAGGAGTAAAGAAGAAAGAGAGAGAGAGAGAGAGAGAGAGAGAGAGAGAGAGAGAGAGAGAGAGAGAGAGAGAGAAGGCCAAATTTGTTTACAATTTACTTAAACTACATGCACACATAGCCAATAATCTCATGAAAACAATAAACATGAAGTAAACCATGCCAAGACATATGATACTCAAATTTATATAAACCAAAGATAAAGAAAAATATTAAAAGCAGCCCAAAAGAAGAGAATCTTACACATACAAAGTATCTTGAATAGCAATGACCAAAGAGTTCTATTAGGTAACCACAAAACCCACAAAACAATGGAACAATTTCTTTAAATTATTGAAGAGAAAATATAGACCTAGAATTCTACACCCAGAGAATATTGCCTTAAAATTTGAAATAATGTATGGACTCTTCCAGGTGAAAAATGGCTGAGAAAATTGATAATGAGAAGAAAGACCCAGTAAAATAAATACATACATATATACATACATACATACATATATATAAATATATTGAGAAAGTTTTTCAGACAGAAGAAAAATTACATCATATGGAAAATTGAAACCATAAAAAATGAAGGGCACTTGAAATAGTAAACATAAGAATAAATGTAAATGCTTTCTACTTGATTAGATTTAAAGCACATTAAACAATGATTCAATTAAGTATTTAAAACAAATATCATAACAATGTTAGGGTTATAACATGTAAAGATAAGTTGTATGATCATAAAACCACAAAGGAAAGAACTAGGTAATACAAATATACTGTTATTAAATAATGTGGCATAATATATGGAGATAGGCATTTTGTAAATTCTAGAAAAACATCAGAAAATGAATTATAACCATAAAGAAAACAATGGAGACAAAACAGGAAAAAAAAAAACCTACCTAGCCAATTTCAAAGAAAGTAGAAAAAAAGGGAAAAAAAAAACTAAAGATATGGAACAAAAAAATAAGAGCAAGATGGTAAATTAATATAATCACATTAGTGTTTATAGCAGCACAATTTGCAATAGCTAAGTTATGGTACCAGCCTAAATGCCTATCAATGGATGAATGGATAACAAAAATATTCTATATATGCACAATGGAATATTACTCCGCCAGTAAGAATAATGATTTGATAACATTTTCTGGTAAATGTATGATCTGGAGACTATCGTACTAACTGAAATAAGTCAGTCCCCCCACAAAATTTGAATGTTTCCTCTGATATGTGGATGCTAACCCACAACAAGGGAAGGTGAAAGAATAGAAGTTCAGTGGATTAGACAAAGGGGAATGAATGGAAGGGGGTGGGGACAGGAATAGGAAAGACAGTGGAATGAATTTGACATAACTTTCCTATGTACATATGTGAATGCACCATAGTGGATTTCACCTTTGTGTACATCCACAATTCTGGGATCCTAATTAGAATAAGAAATATTTTATGCTTGTATAAATCAAAACAGATTCTACTGTCATGTATAACTGAAAGACTAATAAAAATCCACATTAATAATCACATTATATATAAATTATTTAAATACAACAAATAGATAAGACAAACTAAAGAAAACCTCCCCACAACACATTAAAATTAATGTCAAACATATGAAGCAAGGATATCATTTTAAAAGTCTCAAGAGAAAAATGTCAATGCACATTCAGTGGTTAACAAATACCAATAACTTCAGTTTTCTCAGTCAACTCTAAAATCCAAGAGGGCTTGGAACAAGGTATTCAAAGTCCTTGAGGAAAATAATTGTCAATCCAGATTGCTATGTCCAGAAAAGATATCCATCAGAATTTATAAAGAAATAAAAGGCTTTCAGGTAAGTGTACACTAAAAGAATCATGACTACCAAGTCAGCATTACAGAAAATACTTAAAGAAAACACTACACACAAAAGAATAGAAAAGCAAATATATCTCCCAAAAGGTTGGGATCTGGCTCAAGATGGCAGAAGCAAGCTAAGCAGTAGTCCTGGATTTCCTCTTAGCACAGAAGGGAGGCATCAAAAGAAAAGTAGAACTGAGAGGTGAGTGATGAAATAAACATACTAAGACTCAATATTGCTTGGTCTGAGACCTGGAGAGATTAGAAGATAGAGTACCAGAGTAGAAAACCAATGTAGAGTGCCCTAAACCTGCCCACCCCAAATGGTAGATAAAGCGGGAAGGGAGAGTGGAAGAGCAGACATTCTCTCAAGCCCACCCAATTAAAAACAGTTGGAAAAATAGACAAAACTTAAAACACAACAAAACAGAAAAGCTCATTAAAACAGCTTAACACCAAATTGTGAAAAGAAAGCTGAGTCAGGGGTTCGCCATAATCTTGTGGAGCCATTAGCTAACCTTCACCTTCGTGGATCAACACAGCATCTTCCCATGCCCAGACAGCTGCAAACTACACCAGAGGGAAGTCCCTTGAAGTGGGACCTCGTAAAAATCCAGCCAGAAAGAACTTCTACATGGATGGCTACTGGCCCTAAATTGCTGAAACTGCCCCCCCCCTTCCCATTCACTCTAAACTAGGGGAATGGAGCCAGCCAAAGGGGACTGGTGGCCGGGAAGTGCAGCAAAGCCCCCGCCCCCTCAATGTCTGTGACCTGGGCAGGAATGAAAGTTCTGTGCTGCTCCCACTTGCTCACTAGATGCAGACAAAAACAATCAAGAAGCAGCTTTGGCACTGAATCCAGGAAGGCAAATTCACCAGGGGCCCAACCACTGACTCTGTGGGGAGGCCCCATAGGAAGAAGAGGTATAGTCCCCAGGATTCAGATTGCAGGGCTGGGACCAAGGGGCCTAGCAGAGGGAAGCTGCCTGAATATCCAATGGCATAGAGACCCAGCAAGAAAATGCCTGAGGCTTTTAATGCAGCAGATAGGGGCTGATACCAGCATGATCATAAGGGGCAAGTGATAGGGATTGTTTGGGATACTTGTGGCACCTTGCACTGGGAATCAACACATGCAATTCACAAATAGAGTATAAGACACAGCGACAAACCCACACAGATGCAGTCATTTGATATTGGACAAAGGTACCAAAGACATACATTGGAGAAAAGATAACCTTTTAAACAAGTGGTGCTAGGGAAAATGGATTATTCATATTTAGAAAAATGATACTAGAGCCATAATTGACACCCTGCACAAAAGTGAACTCAAAGTGGATCAAAGACCTAGGAATTACCATAAAATATGTAACTGCAATAAAAAAGTATAGGGTTAATACTCAAACATAGCAAGCAACAACTTCCTCAGTCAAACTCCTAAAATGCAGAAAATAAAACCAAGAATCAATAAATGGAATGGCATCCAAAAGCTTCTGTAGCCCCTGAGCAGTGGTGCATGCCTGTAATTCTAGCAGCTTGGGAAGCTGAGACAGGAAGATCACGGGTTCAAAGCCAGCCTCAGCAAGACGAAGCGCTAAGCAACTCAGTGAGACCCTGTCTCTAAATAAAATACAAAAGAGGGCTTGGGATGTGGCTCAGTGGTTGAGTGCCCCTGAGTTCAATCCCTATTAACCCCCCACAAAAAAAATAAATTTAAAAAGCTTCAGCAAGCCAGGCGCAGTGCATACATGTAATCCCAGAGGCTCAGAAAGCTGAGGCAGAAGGATGGTGAGTTCAAAGCCATCCTCAGCAAAAGTGAGGTGCTAAGCAACTCAGTGAGACCCTATCTCTAAAAAAAAAAAAAAATACAACAAAGAGCTGGGGATGTGGCTCAGTGGTCTTGTGACCCTGAATTCAATCCTTAGTGCCCCCCAACAAATAAATAAATTAGTTTTAAAAAATCATCTGCACAGCTAAGGAAACAGTATGAAGAGGTAGCATGTAGGATGGGAGAGAATCTTTTCCAACTATTTTTCTGACTGAGAATTTATGTTCAAAATATATAAATTAACAAAAACCTTAATATCCCTCTCCAATATTCCAGTCAAGAAATGGGCAAAGGAATCTAAATAGACATTCTCAAAAGAAGAACTATAAATGTTCAACAAATATATGAGATGTTCAACAGCTTTAGAAATTGGAGGAAGAGGAACACTGACACGACGTTGTTGAGACTATAAATACAACCACATGGAAATCAGTATGGCGCCTCCAGAAAACACTAAGAATGGAAGCACCGTATGATCAAACTGTACCACTCCTTAGTATATACACCAAAGAATTACAGTTAGCATACTGCAGTAGTGCATGCATGCCCATGTTTACATCAGCACAATTCACAGTAACCAAGTCATAGAACCAGCCTAGGTGCCCCTCACCAGATGAATGGATACAGAAAACAAGGAACATATACACAATGTATACTCATCCATAAAGGAGAACAACGTTATGTCTTTTGCAGGCAAATGGATGGAACTAGATAATGTCATGCTAAGTGAAATAAGCCAGACTCAAAAAGTCAATTATTATATGTTTTCTCCCATATGTGGACACTAAAAAGAAGAAAGAAATAAAAAAAAGTAATCTTATGAAAATAGAAGAGAGACTATTAGAATGGAGTTAGGAACCAAGGGGAAGCGAAGAAAAGAAGGGAAAGGGGAGACACTGGGTAACTAAATTGACTAAATTAGGTCATGTAATGTACAATATGTCACAACAAATTCAACTATTATGTATAATTATAATGCACAAACAAAAACAATTCACTAAATACCCATTAAAAAAAAAAGAGACTAAATGTCATTACACTGAGACAAAATATTTGCAGGACATATCCAATAAAACACTTACATATCAAATATATAAAAAACTATGACCCCATAATAAGATTCCCCACTAAAAATCATGGGCCAATTATTTGAACAGACATTTCATAGATGGTTAATACACACCTAAAAGGTTATCAGGAAGTTACTACAAACTTAAACCAAAATAAAATACTCCTTCTCCTCTCCTAGAATATTATCAAGACTAGCTATGTCAAGTGTGGATGAGGGGAGAAAAGAATCTCAGATACTGCTCATGGGATGAAAAATGATACAGCTGCTTTTGGAAAACAGTTTGGCAGTTTCTTAAAGGGTTATACATACACTCAGCAATGCTGTGCTTTGGTTTCTATCTCTAAGAAATAAAAACATAGATCCCTCAGAAAATTACTTCAAAAATGTTCATAGCAGCTTTATTCATAGTAGCTGCAAATTGGGAATAAACCACATTTCTATCAATGAGCACATAGATTTTTAAAAATCATGGTGTAACCATACAATAGATACCATTCATGGATAAAAAGGAATTAACCAGTGTGTAGCAACATGCATGAAGCTCAAAAGCCCAGTAAAATAGACCTGTTATAAAGAGGTACATTATGTGTTTGCATCTAAACAAAATTCTTGAAAGAACAGAACTATAGTGATAGAAGTCATATAAGTTGTTGCTAGGGTCAGGGTATAAAGGGAGGGAATTAACTACAAAGGATTGCAGAGAGGATAGATTGAAAGATAAGTTTTGCATCATGCTTATGATAGGAGTATACATTTGTCAAAATTCATTGGATTTTATATATTAAACTGTTGAGTTTTATTGCCTACAAATAATAGATCAATCAATCTGACAAAAATCAGTTTCCATACTGGGTTAATATTTGCAGGGAGCAAAAAACAGCCCTTTTATTATTTTGCCTTTCTTACTTTTCTCTGACATTGTTGCAGGTGTTATGTTTTATACTTTGTTAAAATCTAACATTCACCAAAAGCAAAGAGGATCATATTAACAAACAGAAAACACTCTTTTGAAGGATGGTATGAGCTTCTATTTGTAGAATGAAATGACAGGAAAAGTAAATAATAATCAGTCATAATCTAATTAATTGCTAAGTTGTAGTACATAACGTAAAAAGCTCCATGAAGATGAGGATAGCTCCTTTGGTTTAAAGTGCTTTAATGCCTCTTGAATCCCAGGTGTGGAAAGAAAGAATTAAAAAAAATCCATCAGCAAAGCTGTCAGACACTTTGGGTCTTTGGCTCTCAGAAGGAAAGGTCACTCTGCTGCCTTTTCTAAAATGCTAACAGTAATCTTTCTTAGGCAGCAGCAGTGGTTCTATTATCAGCTGAGCAAGCCCCATGTCGCTGATTGACAAGGTTTCCACCTCCAGATTTCTTCCATAACTGTGCTTAACAACTTGGGGCTTGCAGCCTCCTGCTCATGAAGAGAATTCAACAGGGCTTAGGGAGGCAGAAACCCAGCGTGGGCTTCATGTGGCATGCATTCCTTATCGTTGCACTCTGCCGTGGAATGTTCTGCTTAGCAAGGCAGGCTGTTAAAGGCAGGGAGAATGTTGAAACTAGGAATACGCTCTGCACAGCTCAAACACTTCTCGGTCCCTATTTGTGGCAACCTGCAAAGAGTCCAGTGCAAGTGGATAGTAGCATTTTCACCTGAAAGTGAATAAGAGGACATTTGTTAAAAACCTGTTTTAACAGAAATATGGGAAATCAGTGCCATCCTGTCAGTTGGTAATGGAATGGTTCAGAGGACTTCACCCCTAAGCCATGAGCATGAACCAATCAATGAGCTTCATGAGTGTGTGGCATTGTTTAATATAATACTTGCCTATCACCATTTTGAAATTACTGTCAATTTTATCTTTGAGTTTGTGTTATAGAAGTGAGGTCCCATGGGATAATAGAACATGTGCATAAAGAGAAGAAACGTATATGTGTATGTATCTGCCTTTCCCTTGCCACCCCATTCATGTATTATGTGCATCCTGCCCCATGAATACAGAATCCCAGTAGAACCTTGAACCATGGGAGTTCAACAGGATTTAAAGGGACTATAAGGTATGCATGTTATGTTTACGATTGAATAAATATGTCCATGGAAATCCCAAAATGCCATGCTTCCTATTTTTGAACCAGAACTTGATTCGAATGTAGAAAGTAACGACATTCTAAGGAATAAGCAAATAATCTTATATCCTTTGTTTCTTGTGTTATTTCTATATCCTTTGTTACTTGTATTAGCCAACTACTTATACTGAAAATAATGATATAGGATGAAAAAGGAACCATAGGGCAACCCAGTTATTGTTTTCTTTTAAGTTGTTCATTATTCATCTCTAAGCTGAAAATAGGGTGTGTTGATAGAATGTGCACTTATCAAAAAGTAAAAGGGAAACAGTTGAGTTAGCTTTGTCTGTTGTTTCATCGTTTTGGCAGGAATGAAATGCATATGTGTATAAGAGTCACAAAATGAGAATTATACAGTTTGGTCTGCATGTGAATTAAATGCTCCAATATTTGCATTTATAATACATTGCACAATATAAAGATTAATGGAAAAATTCATGCTAGTAATCAAGCATTTTAATTTTTGTTAACTTTGCAAGTTATTAAATGGTAAAATACTATGATGAAAAAGTCAACTAAAGAAAGGAAAAGTTGTACATTTTACTGTCTTTAATTTTTTTTCTTCTTTTGGAAGAAGACTCCCCATATTTTCATTTTATACTAGGTCCTACAAATTATATAACTGGAGGCCTACCATCAATAATGGGTTTTCTCCCCAATAAAATGTATTATTGCTATTCTGCATGCTAAATATTAGTTATGGGGCAGTTATAAATTTTATATAGCAGTTATAAATTTTATTAATTTTGTACTTCTATTCAGCTTTCTAATATGGGTTGAATAATCATACAAACTTTTTCCCTGTTTTTTTTTCTTGTTGTTTACTTTGTTTTGTTTTTAGGTAAGGTCGTGTTCTGATTTAAGTACTCCAGCAATCCATGAGACAATTGTGAAATCTCTACTATATGCCATTTGTTTATTTAAAAATTTTATAACATAGTTGAAGGAACAAATATATTCAGAGCAGAGTGATATGTGCTATCTGAAACAGACATGAAAACACAAAGGAGAGTGATGTAATTTTGTTTGGCAGAACAATAGGAGGTGACAGACTTGACTTGCCTGAGCTTGTATTGTTTTAGCAAAATTGAAGTGTGAATCATTTTTGCAGGTGGTTGGTGTATTGATGAGAGGACATTTTAGGCCCATGAATGTTTTATTCCTATAACCAAATTCAGTACCGTGCACTCTTCTCTCGATCTGGGGAATCCGGGGTTAGCATTCATGTATTTTTTCTCAAGTTCAATATTTGTGTATACACTGACACATATTTTTGGGGATTTTTTTGTATAATGTAGGATTAATTTTTGTGTTTAGAATAAACACATGTACATTTCTGTCTTGAAATTTTTTAACCATTTTAGGAATGTGAGGTGATACTTTAAAAAAAAAATAGGTCTATATCATTAACTTACCCATTACAAGTCTGGATATCTAAAATCATGTCTTGTATTTTGAGAAATAAATTGCCATCTTCTCTATTATCATCTGTGAGCAAAGACACATAAAGGTCACCATGATAGAATAAATAAAAATCCTTTGTGAGTCCTACAGAAATTTGCTGAAAACTTGGGCCTATGAGTAACACAAACACCCCAAGGATGGCGTTACAACTTGAGAACCATTTAACACCTGGGATGACTTGAAATTTGATGCTATGACGATACTCTAGTGTATTAGGTGGGAACAGAGTCTTGTGAGACCATACAACACATCTGAAAAATTTTAATATCTATTATAAGAGATGTTTGTTGTCACTGCAAGGCTTTATTAACCCTGGAGATTCTGATGTCATGAGGTCACCTTTGCTAGTTTGACAAAAGGAAAAGGTCATGCACAGTAGCATTATGTTATATCTTGTGCCACCTTCTCCATTGTCTGCAATGGCAGCAATGTGGGGGAGTCAGGGAAGGGATTAAGGGACCAAAGGTGGAAGAATCCATCAGGAATACGGCATGGCTGAAGGGAAACAGTACTGAGTGTAGCTTTGTTGCTTCTGCTGTTTTTTCCCAGAAATAAATTTTTTGTTGCCCAAACTTTTCATGTAAGAATATATAACATCTAAAATTACATATAATAATCAGAAATCCTCTGAAGGTACTCACATATGTTTTTAGATTAATAAGGATTTAAACAAATAGCTGTGATTCAAAGAGATTGCTGCATTTCTTTTGAAATAATTCCATAAATTTTACATTCTGTATCAAGGTATCCACTTGCAGTGAAAAATAAAGATTCAGGACATACTTAAAAGGCAATGTTTATTCTTTATAGTAAATACGGTCTTAGTAAAAAAAAAAATCCTGAAGAAATCATAAATAAATGATGCATTTAAAACCTCTTTGTTCTAATTAATTCATGGTGGCATATGGAGGAAAATCTCAAACTTTTACAAATGAAACTACCTACTGTCTGGTTGAGAACAGAAGTAGAGATTGATATGAAGAAGCAATGAAAAGGATGAATGGAAGTATCATGTGTAAGAATGCCGATCACTGGAAACACAGGGAGGTAGATGATGACTAGGAATGTCAAAAACAAAAATGGAGAGAGGTAAACATTGGATAACAAATAACCCCAGGTGAAATCCAAATGAAGGTCAACAGAAAGTAAGAAATAGAAAAAACAACAACAACAACAACAAATCAAGTCTGAAAAGGGAAGGGATATAAAGGGTGAATTTGAATAAGGGGATCACAATAAATGAATCACAAGTAAGAGCTCAGAGCACTTTGGCTGTATGTGGGGAGACACAGAAGGAATCATGGGAAGTGTGTGTAGGGGGCTGGGGGCAGGGGGAGATCCACCAGGGATGTTGTGTGGCTGGAGGGACTCAGTACGGAGGGCAGTTTTAAGCTATCTCTTTCCCTTCTCGTGACTTTCCCCCTTACATTCTTCTCCATTGATTAACATGGCTCTGAACCCAGCCCTCTCTTCCTACCTGGCCACAGAACAGGAGTCAGTGCTTACAAGTGAGAACAGGAAATGGAAGTCTGGCTGGAGCTGGGTGGCTAAAGGTTATAGTTAAACCATGTTTACTTATAAGCCTTTCCATGTTGGAGGCCAAGGTTTGTGCTTTTGAGAGATTGTTTTCCTCTGGAGATAAATGTCTTGTAGACACTCATTCCTTTCCTGCCACCGTCTAAAGAGGCTTTTATAAATGATGTTCTCTCACTTCCCTTTGTTTGGCTTTTAGCAGCAGGAAGCTAAGAAAAGACCCAACTCTGGGTTTGAGGGCCCTGGGGAAAGGTTGCAAAAATAACACCTGCAGGTGTAGAAGGCTGTGCAGTGACCCCCGGTGTGCAGGAGGCCATGAAGAAATTATGAGATTAGAGGATGGAGCAAGTGACAGCAGCTGCCTTTCTGCAGCTTACTCTTGTTGCCCTGAGAATAATTCAACTCTAGCAGACTTATTTAAGCCATGGGAAAACAGTGCAAAATGAAGAAAGGGCCAGAAATGGTTCTTGTCCACCCTTGAGTAAGAAAGGATACTGGAGCTTTCCCCAGGATGTTGAGAAGTTCAATGGCTGAGCAAATCATGCTGGAAGAATAAGAAATATACTTCTCTGCAAGAGAAAAAAAAATGGATCTACCTAAATATTGAGAGTATCTTAAATAATTGATGGGGAGGATTACAAATGCCAGGAAAACTTGCAAACCAAACCAAACGCTTCAAAGTTTTAAGAGTTCGAACAGAGTATAATGAAGATATAATAAATGAAGGTTGATGGCTTCCTTAAAAAGGATTAAAGTAACTTTTAGTTTAAAATTGGGTCTGGCTAACAGTCCCCTACACAGTCTCTTTATTTTGTTATTGAGTTGCTAATGAAGACATACAGAAAGACAAAAACTCATACTACACAGAAATTGACATTTCAACCTATTCATACAATATTGGCAATTATGATTGTTGGAAATTAATTCAAAAGTGTACTTGGTGAGCTTTTCAAGAAACCAGCTCTGAGAGTAGAATATTTCATCCACAAGTGACTAACTAGTTCAGAAATGCCAAGTCCTTACCACCAAAGCAATTCAGAGGTCAACTTTCTACTTTAGACTTGCAGTTGTTTGAAGTAACTGTAGTTTCATTATTCTTTCTTTATCATCTCCTATGAAAAATCTTTCTCCTACACCAATTTAGGAACCACAACTCTGAACACAAACAAAACAAAACAAAAAAAACTTAAAAATTGTCAGAAGGAAGGAAAGAGGAAGTAGCTTATGATACAGAATTCCATCCTAGGAAAGGCACCCCAGTAAACGCCATTTCTAGGAAATAAGATTTTGTGCAAAAAAAATTGGTCCTGAGGTTTGCTTGTTTATATGGGACTCTTACTGGACAGAGCCACAACAATGTGTACATGTGTGTGCCTGTATGCATGTATAAAAAGTTGTGAACTTATACTGATATCTCACATGAAATCCTATGGGGCCCCTCATGGCCTTCTCACACAGCCTTGATATCTCTTGCTGTGAAATATAAGACTCTCAGCACCAATGTGTTTACTCACCTGTTTATCAATCCTATAGTATATCCAAAATAGTTTCAGATATTCATATGCATGCCACTAAGAGACATAACCCTATTATTAGTTTACTATATGCTTTTAGTTTTTATTTTCTCTAGACAAAGTATATACAGTCAAATTATAGTGTTTAAACAGTACTTGGGTAGATTTCCTCACCCCATCATTTGAAATACAGATGCGTTTCTTTCTTTTTTCATTGTTTGAGAGTTTCTTCCATTCTTGGTGTTTTAAATTTATTTTATTTTTTGTCTGTTTGGAGCATTAAAATAGTTCCAAGTGTTAAAATGTACATCTCCTCCCTTAGCCTATCTTCTTTCCCTTAGGTAATCAATTTTATTAGTTTTTGAGAGAGATTTACTACATTTCTGTTTACCAAACAAGCAAGCACATGTATGATTTCTATTTAAAAGGTAGCATACTATGTACACACTATTTTTTTTCACTTAACAATATATCCCAGAAATTTTTTCCCATTAATGTACTTGGGTGTGCCTCTCAAAGGTATATTGAATATGAATACTGGGTTTATAACAGAAAAAAAGACTTACACTTAACAATATAATAAGGCCACAATTTCCCATCCTGAAATGAAGAAAAACATAAATATATAACTAAGACCATAATGAATGTCAAAAGAAAAATATTCACGGAGCTGGGGTTATAGCTCGGTACTAGAGTGTTTGCCGAGCATGTGTGAGGCACCCCAGCACCACTTTTATGTGAAAATAATATAAAGGTTTAAAAGAAAAGGAAAAATTCATCAAGAATGATCCACATGAAGATTTAAAATGGTAAAACTTACACATTCTAGGGAAAAGAATCCTATGCTTATCTAGGAAGTTGATAAAAGCTTATGAGAGCGAGACAATATTGGCTCAGAGTTCTTTAAAACCAGAAGACAATAGAGCAAGGTCTATAGATTTTGGAAGAGTAAATTTAGGACCAAAGGATATTGTACCCAGCCAAGAATCTTTCATTTACAAATGTAACAGGTATTTTTTAAATGTGTAAAAACTCAAAGACTACAGCATCAAGATGACTTTGAAACTACTACTTGTTAACAAAATCAAGAAAATTAAGAAAATATTCAAAACAAAGAACACAGGAAAGTGAGAAACATTAAAAGACCATGGTGAGTGAACCTATTTACACACAGAACTGAGGCATAAGTTTGGAATTATTGTTGTGCAGCAAAATTTATATGTTATAAATGTTAAAAGAAATCTATATCAGATAAAATATGTTAATATAATTATAAAAGACTCAAGCTAAAGTCCCATTTTGATAATATTTTAAAAATTGAGTCAATGGATTCTTATCCACTTTTAAATAAATGATAAAAGAAATGGAGATATAAGAATTTAAAAAATTCAATAACAGGCCATATAATTCTAAATTTTGTCTAGAGATAGTAAGAAGAAAGAAGAAGTATATTAGAGATCAAATAATAAAGTCATAGGAAACAAGGAAAAATGCCACATTAAAAAGTGAAAAGGGAATAATGATTAATGGGACATGATTTTTTGTCAATAAAATGCTTTATCAAAAGATTAAATTAAACTTAAAAGATTATCATTCAATATCTCTTATCACATAACAACATATGTAAAAGTATAAATTGAGCAACAACACAAAATAGTAAATACTTCATAAAATATTCTGTATTTAATTACTTTGGGGCCAAAGAGTAAATCAAAAAGAAAACAATCATAGTAATAAGAAAACAATCATAAGGAAAATACTAGTTAACACCTATAGTAAGTTGGTAAATCAAGCTTTGAGTACAGAAAAGTACAAAGTTTTTAGTATTCATCTGGATAAACAAACAAACAACAATAAAAAAAGCAAAATAAATGAATTATATTTTACATGGGAAATTAGAAAATTAACCACTAATTAAGCACAAAGAAGAACATAATCAAGATTAAAACAGAAAATAATTTTAAAAAGAAGAAAAACTCAATGTCAAAATTGATAAGCCATAAAATGATTTCTTAGGGGAAAAGTCAATAAAAGGGATAACTAATTAGCTACTTCCTTAAAGAAAACCAAGAAGAGGTTTCAAGTTGGTGGGCCAGAGAGAGGTGTCGCTCCATGATCCAGATCTCACCTAGTAGGAATACTGCATCTCTGAGGGTATTAGAAGACCCCTATACAGCTGCTCTCAGCAGAAATCAGCAGTGCTATGACCCCGTGGCAGGAATCTGGGCCTTAGCATTTGAGTAGGACACGTGGCATTTGAGTAGCCCTAAGTTCTAGCCCACACAAGCTGACGAGCACTTTAGCAGAATCATCTATCAACACATCTGCAGATGGCCAAGACTTTGCTCTGTTCCCATGCAGGTCATTCAGCTGCTGCCTACCCACAACACAACGCCATCACCCAGCTCCCCCCACCTCACCAGAAACCCCAACGCTGAAAGCAGACAGCCTCCATCTTACTTCAATCTTCTTGCCATATTAGATGGGAGCAGCTCCCAGATCAGATCTCCAGCAGCAAGGTAACAGCTTTTCAACCTCCCCTGCTTCTCAGCGGCAGTAACCCAACAGTAGCTGCCCAACACAGGTGTGCAGTGTGACTAGGGAGCCCTGGTGTGAGAGGTTCATCAATTGGGAACTGCTAAGGGAGAGGAAAATGTGCTAAAGTTTGGAGCCTAACAGAGAAACCAGCAGCTGGGCAATCTCTGGGCAAGATAAGGAGAAAGTACCAGTGCTCAAGTCATATGAGTGGTCCCAAAAAGAGAAACGTGAGGTGCAGTATTCCTGCAGGGACTGGCGGGTTTCACTCCCTACTTCCAGGCAACCTGCACCAGGACCAGACTTCCTACCCTGGTTACCTCCACCATCTTGAGGGCAGAGACACCAGCTTAGGACAGACAGCCCCACCTATTGGATAAGAAGAGAAGCAGGAAATATATGAATCTAAAACTAGCAACAACTCTGTTTTCTTTCTTTTTTTTTTCTCTCTCTCTCTTTCTTTTCTACTTCTCTATCCTCTGGCCGTCACATCCCCAACATATGTGAAACCAAGAACTTTGCGTGAAATAGGATTTTGAGGACTGAGTCATCTAGATAATATAATATAGAGGTGATGTATATGCCCCTTTTTCCCCTATTTTTTTCTTCTTTCATTTTTCTTTCCCCCTCCAAATTTTACTATTTTTACATCCCGTATTTTTCTAAATATATATGTGTGTTTGTTTTATGTACTCTACTATTTTCCCATGTGCTTCTCTACTCTAAATTACTTCCTGTATATTCTCTTGCTACTAACCTTCTTCATTAGATTTCCCTTTCATATTTCCTAAGATATACTAACTCTATATCCTCACATCATACCTCCTCAGCAGATCATCCTCTGCCCCACCTCCAGTTCATTGTCCACTGTCAGAAACTGAAAACCTTTATACAAAACTACTGATTATATTTTAGATAATAATTGAATCCAACATTTCTTCACATTGAGACTAAACTGTAAATGTCTTAATAACAGCAAATTGTTCATAAGTGTTATATTATTGATATTAGGATCTGTTAACATTGTCCTTCCCCACAAAGGAGAGGTCTTGGAACCCTACCAAAGCTTTACAAACCTATAGGGTAAAGACAATAGCACTCCAGACCACAGAGTTGGGAACAGCATGAAAAGACAAGGGAAGCTAGTACCCCAAACACATCAAGACACCACATCATTAGAATCATTGGTAGGCACAGCAGAAGAAATGACAGAGAAGGAGTTCAGGATGTACACGGTTAAAATGTTCTGTGAACTGAAGGAAGATATAAGAGTGCAAATACGGGCAGTGAAAGATCACTTCCACAAAGAGCTACATAAACAAATACAGGAAGCAAAAGATCACCTGAACAGGGAGATGGAGGTTCTAAAAAAAACCAAAAACCAAAAACCAAAACAAAACCAGAAATCTTGAAATGAAAGAAACAGTAAACCAAGTTAAAAGCTCAAATGAAAACATGGCCAACAGAGTAGACCACTTGGAAGATTGGACATCACACAATGAAAATAAAATATATAATCTTGAGAAGAACACAGATCACACTGTGATAATGGTAAGAAACCACAAGCAGAACATTCAAGTAATATTGAATAGCACAATAAGACCAAATTTAAGAGTTATCGGGATAGAGGAAGGTATAGAGGTCTAAACCAAAGGGATGATCAATGTATTCAATGAAATAATATCAGAAAACATTCCAAACATGAAGAATGAATTGGAAATCCAAATTCAAGAGGCCTACAGGACACCAAATGTACAAAATCACAACAGATTCACACCAAGTCACATTATAATGAAAATGCCCAACATACAAAAGAAGAAATTTTTAAAAGCCACGAGAGAAAGGAATCAGATTACATATAGGGGAAAACCAATTACCATAATGGCAGATTTTCCAACACAGACCCCGAAAGCTGGAAGATCCTGGAACAATATATATATCAAGCTCTGAAAGAAAATGGGTGCCAACCAAGAATCTTATATCCAGCAAAATTAAACTTTAGATTTGAAGATGAAATAAAACCTACCATGAAAAACAAAAGTTAAAAGAATTTATAGCTAGACAACTGGCACTACAAAACATCCTTGGAAAAATATTCCATGTAGAGGAAATGAAAAAAAAAACAATAAAAATCAGCAGAGGGAGGTAGTAGCCTAAAGAAAAAACTAATCAAAGAAGAAAATCAATTCAAGTAAAATAACAAAAATAAACAATTATGACTGGGAATTCAAACCATGTATCAATAATAGCCTTGAATGTTAATGGCTTAAACTCACCAATCAAAAGACATAGGCTAGCAGATTAGATCCAAAAAAAAAAAAAGATCCCACAATGTGCTGCCTCCATGAGACTCAACTCATAGGAAAAGACATACATAGACTGAAGGTGAAAGGTTGGGAAAAATCATACCACTCATATGACCTGAGGAAGCAAGCAGGGGTTTCCATCCTCGTATCAAATAAAGTAGACTTCAAACTAAACTTAACCAAAATGGATAAAGATGGACATTACATACAGCTGAAGGGAACCATACACCATCAAGACATAACAATCATATATTCCCCAAACAATGGTGTAGCTATGTTCTTCAAACAAATTCTTCTCAAGTTCAAGAGTCAAATTGGCTACAACACAAAAATCTTAGATGATTTTAACACACCTCTCTCACCACTTGGATAGATCTTCCAAACAAAAATTGAATAAATAAACGATAGGACTCAATAATACAATCAATAACTTAGAATGAACTGACATATATAGAATATTTCAACCTGCATTAAGAGGATTCACTTTCTTCTCACAGCACATGGATCGGTCTCTAAAATAGACCATAAAATATGCCACAAATCAACCTTAGCAAATACAAAAAAGTAGAGATACTACTCTGCATTCTATCAGATCATAATGGAATGAAATTGGAAATCAATGACAAAATAAAAAATAAAGATTACTCCAACACATGCAGACTAAACAATATGTCCCTGAATGAACAATGAGTTTCAGAAGACATCAAGGAGAAGATTAAAACAAAAAATTGGTTCTTTGAAAAAATAAATAAAATTGGCAGACCCTTAGCTATACTAATGAAGAGAAGGAGACAGAAAACTCAAATTACCAGCATACGTGATGAGAAAGGTAATATCACAACAGACACTGCAGAAATACAGGGGATAATTAGAAATTATTTTGAAAATTTATACTCCAATAAAATAGAAGATATTGAAGGCATCAATAAGTTTCTTAAATCATATGATTTGCCCAGATTGAATCAGGAAGATATATACAATTTTAACAGACCAATATCAAGTGATGAAATAGAAGATACCATCAGAAGCTTACCAACCAAGAAAAGCCCAGGACCGGATGGATACACAACTGAGTTCTACAAGACCTTTAAAGAAGAACTAATACCAATACTCTTCAATTTACTTCAGGGAATAGAAAAGGAGGCAGAAATTCTAAACTCATTCTATGAGGCCAATATGACCCTGATTCCAAAACCAGGCAAAGACACATCAAAGAAAAAAAAAGACCTTTAGACAAATATCTCTAACGAACATAGATGCAAAAATTCTCAATAAAATTCTGGCAAATTGAATACAAAAACATATCAAAAAGATATTGCACCATGATCAAGTGGGATTCATTTCCAGGATGCAAGGTTGGTTCAATATAAAGAAATCAATAAATGTAATTCATCACATGAATAGACTCAAAGATAAGAATCACATGATCATCTCAATACACGCAGAAAAATCATTTGACAAAATACAGCACTCCTTTTTCGAAAGACTAGAAAAACTAGGGATAACAGGAAGATAGCTCAACATCATAAAGGCTATCTGTGCTAAGCCCCAGGCCAACATCATTCTAAATGGAGAAAAATTGAAGGCATTCCCTCTCAAAACTAGAACAAGACAGGGATGCCCTCTTTCACCACTTCTATTTAACATAGTTCTTGAAACACTGGCCAGAGCAATTAGACAGATGAAAAAAATTAAAGGGATACATATAGGAAAAGAAGAACTTAAATTAGCGCTAGTGCTGATGATATGATTCTTTACCTAGAAGACCCAAAAAGTTCCACCAGAAAACTTCTAGAACTAGCAAATGAAAATTCAGCAAAATAGCAGGATATAAAATCAACATCCATAAATCAGTGACAAGTCCTCAGAAAGGGAAATGAGGAAAACTATTCCATTTATAAGAGCCACCAAAAAACAAAAACAAACAAAAAAACAACAACAACAAAAACAACTTGGGAATCAATTTAACAAAAGAGGTGAAAGATCTATACAATGAAAACTACAGAACTCTAAAGAAAGAAATCAAGATCTTAGAAGATGCAAAGATATACCTTGCTCTTGGAATGGCAGAATTAATATTATAAAAATGACCATACTATCAAAAGCATCATACAGATTTAATGCAATTCCAATCAAAATCCCAATGGCATTCCTCATAGAAATAGAAAAAGCAATCATGAAATTTATCTGGAAAAATAAAAGCCCCAGAATAGCTAAAGCAACCCTTAGCAGGAAAAGTGAAGCATGTGGTGTCACTATACCAGAACTTAAACTACACTACAGAGCAATAGTAACAAAACCAGCATGGTATTGGCACCAAAACAGACTGGTAGACACAGAGACTAACCCACAAAAGTATAATTATCTTATATTAGACAAGGATGACAAAAACATGCATTGGAGAAAAGATAGCCTCTTCAACAAATGGTGCTAGGAAAACTGGAAATCCATATACAACAAAATGAAATTAAACCTGTATCTCTCACCATGTACAAAACTCAACTCAAAGTGGATCAAGGACCAGGGAATAAAACCAGAGACTCTCCATCTAATAGAAGAAAAAGTAGGCCTTAATCTTCATCATGTGGGATTAGGCCCCAATTTCCTTAATAAGACTCCTATAGCACAAGAATTAAAACCAAAAATCAATAAATGGGATTGAATCAAACTAAAAAAGCTTCTTCTCAGCAAAAGAAACAATCTGTGAGATGAATAGAGAGCCTATATCTTGGGAGCAAATTTTTACCCCTCACACATCAGATAGAGCACTAATCTCTAGGGTATATAAAGAACTCAATAGGCTAAGAACCAAAAATAAAATAAAATAAAATAAAATAACCCAACCAATAAATGGGCCAAGTACATGAACAGACACTCTCAGAAGAGGATATACATTAATTAACAAATATATGAAAAAGTGTTCATCATCTCTAGCAATTAGAGAAATGCAAATCAAAACTACTCTAAGATATCATCTCACTCCAGTCAGAATGGCAGCTATTATGAAAACAAGCAACAATAAGCATTGGCAAAGATGTGGAGAAAAAGGCACACTCATACATTGCTGGTGGGACTGCAAATTGGTGCAGCCTATATGGAAAGCAGTATGGAGATTTCTTGGAAAAATGGGAATGGAACCACCATTTGACCCAGCTATCCCTGTCCTCAATGTATACCCAAAGGAGTTAAAAACAGCATACTGGAGGGACACAGCTACAGCAATATTTATAGCAGCACAATTCACAATATCTAAACTGTGGAACCAGCCTAGATGCCCCTCAGTGGATGAATGGACTTAAAAAGTGTCATATATACACAATGGAATATTACTCAGAAATAAAAGAGAATAAAATCATGACATTTGCAGGCAAATGGATGGCTTTGGAGAAAATAATGCTAAGTGAAGTTAGCCAATCCCAAAAAAGCAAATGCCGAGCGTTTTCTCTGATATGAGGTAACTGACCCTTAATGAGGTAGGGAGGGAGAGCATGGGAGGAATAGAGGAACTTTAGATACGGCAGAGGGGTGGGAGGGGAAGGGAAGGTGAAGGGGGTTAGCAATAATGGTGGAATGTGATCACATCATTATACAAAGTATATGTATGAAGACATGAATTGGTGTGAATATACTTTATATACAAACAGAGATATGACAAATTGTACTCTATATATGTAATAAGATTTGTAATGCATTCCACTGTCATGTATTTTTTTAAAGAGAGAGAGGGGAGAGAGAGAGAGAGAGAGAGAGAGAGAGAGAGAGAGAGAGAGAGAGAGAGAGAATTTTTTTAATATTTATTTTTCAGTTTTCAGTGGACACAACATCTTTATTTTATTTTATGTGGTGCTGAGGATCCAATCCAGTGCACCGCACATGTCAGGCAAGCGCGTTACCACTTGAGCCACATCCCCAGCCCCAATGTCATGTATTTATTTTTAATTTTCTTTCTTTTTTTATTAATTTTATTTTTTAAATACATGACAGAAGAATGCATTACAATTCTTATTACACATATAGAGCACAATTTTTCATATCTTTGTATATAAAGTATGTTCACACCGATTAATGTCTTTATACATGCACTTTTTTGCATTACAATTCTTTTATTATTGTTATTTTTTAAAATACACAACAACAGTAGAATGCATTACAATTTTTATTATACATATAGAGCACAATATTTTGTATCTCTGTATATAAATTATGTTCACGCCTATTTATGCCATTATACATGTACTTTTATTTGCATTACAACTATTAATACACATATATACCACAATTTTTCTTATCTCTGTTTGTATATAAGGTATATTGGCACCCAACTCAAGTCTTCATACATGTACTTTGTATATTGATGTCCATCACATTCCACCATCCTTGCTAGTCCCCTGCCCCTTCCCTTTCCCTCCTACCCCTCTTCTCACCACTTACATGTATTTAAAAAATAAAATCAATTGAATACTAAACAAATAAAAAAAGAAAACCACAGAGAACATAAAATAGCAAATCAAAACAAAAATAGACAAACAACCATAGATACAGAAAAAAAATTATAACTTTGTTCAAATACATTTGGTATCCGGGAATGGTTGATTTTCTTGGAAAACAGATATTACCAATTATGAAAAGGAGAAATATACAGGTCAGTAATGATGAAAAACTATTTATAGAATTCCAAAATTATATTTCTTTTCTGAAATACTGTAGGCCTTGAGTATTTAACAAATGAATTATTTCAAATCTATTAAAATTATCGATCCAGAGAGCCATAACAGATAACATAGCCAGGGTGACTTGAACAACAGACATTTATTTTCTGACACTTATGGATGCTGAAAGTCCTAAATCAAAGCACCAGCATGGTTGTGTTCTGGTAAAGGCTCTCTTTCTAGATTGAGGAAGGCTGCTCTTTTGTTATGTCCTCTCATGGCCCAGAGAAAGCTCTTAAAATGTTTCTTTCTCTTCTTAGAAGGGTACTAATGCCCATGATGAAATCCCTGTTCTCACTTAAACTTATTTATCTCCTTAAAGCACCGTCTCCAAATAGCATCATCTTGGAGTTAAGGATTCAACATATGAATTGGGGATGGGGGGCATGATTCAGTCCATAGAAAGAGACTGTGAAGAAAGAAAGTGTTTTTAATTAGATGTTCAAGGATGGTAAAAAAAAAAAGATGATGAAAAAAGACAAAGAGCTTAAACATCCTGAGGTGTCATTGAGGGGCAGAGACTAGATCAAATCTCTACTTTTGTAGTTTTATTATTGATTAAATGAATAATTATATGAATATGGATGTAAAAATCTATGCAGATTTGGTTTTCTGGTAAACTCCCCATCAACTAGTCATTAGTCCTTGGATGGCCAGCTCTTTTTAGCTGAAGGTAATTCCCAATTAGAGAATCAGACAAGAGCTGTCATCTACCACCATTTTCAGTAGCTAAGAAAAGGAATGCTTGAATATCCAAGAGGGGCAGTCTAGCCACAGTCCACAGCACCCATTGCAGTCTACATCTTGCACTGCTTGCCTCTGGTTCTTTGCTAAAATTTCTGATACAGGTTCCTGCAGGATTCTGGTGCACCTCTTTTCTTAAAGTAATAAAAGGGCAGATAGTATGATGAACTACAGTTATTTATTGTCTCCTATTTCTACTGTCTATTCTAGAATAATGAGGACATCTGTGGTTGGAGTGGCTTACCAGATAAGCAGATTCAAGACCTCTTTCCTCTTGGGTCTGGATTCTTGGCTATAACCTACAACCTCTTTCTCAGGCTGTGGCAGAAGAACTTCCTTTTTACCATTAAAATTGGAGAGTGGAAGAATAAGAAGCATGTAAATAAACTGCCTTATATCCAAACAAATTCCTCCTTGTCTCTATTGTGTAACAGAAGCTGTTTTAGTCAACAGCTAAACTGTTGCTGTTGACTAAAACATAACTGTGACCAAAAGACCTGACAAGAACACATTAAAAGAGACAAAGTTAATTTTGGCTAATGGTTTTAGAAGTTCAGTCCATGGTCAACTGACTCCATAGCTTTGGGCTCAGAGTGTGGCAGAACATCACAGCAAAAAAGCATGGCAGAGGAAAGCAGCTCAGGACATGGCAACTGGAAGGAGACAGAGAGAGAGAGCGAGAGAGAGAGAGCGAGAGCGAGAGAGAGCGCACTCTGCTCACCAAGGACAAAATATAAACCACAAAGAGACACCCCCAGTAACCCATTTTCTTCAGCAACATCCTACCTCCCTACAGTTAGCACCTAGTTAGCTCATATCATGAATTAACCCTGTGATAGTGGCACCTCATAATCTAATTATTTCCCCAAATCTTGGTATATTAGGATTTTCCCAAGCAATTGATGTTCAGCACCATCCCAGAATGGGTGGATGTACTTGTTCATGTTGAATCCACATGCTGAGTCAACCCATCCACGTTTCAAGCCTGAACTTTGTACTTCTTCAACTGCTTGTAAGGGAGCTGTAGAACAACAGATCCCAGTTCAACAAGAATGGATGGCTGGGGAACTGGCAATTTATCTGTGCTGTTTGTTTCTGCCACTTGGCCTTATTTATGCCAAAATATGGAAATTATAACTAGATCTCGTAATGGATTGTGGTTAGAATCTCCCGATCTTGTGTCTTGGTGAGTCTGATAGAATCTTGATCATAATAGGTAGTCTGGACACATGGTCACTTGATGCCCCATGGTCAGTTTCTTATTATCCATTTTAGGTCTTTTAATTGTACAAATTGAGCAACATTTTTGTCAAGCGCACATTGATTTTGGCTATAGGGATGTCAGGCTTTATAATCTATTCTATTGCTGTCTTCAAATTAGACTCCATTTGCTGGTGTCATTCTTGCCATTCATTATAACAACTGCATTGTGCGGTTTTTGACAATTTAATGCTGCTGTCTGACCTCTATGATTTTGACAATCCTTTAATTTCTCTTCAATATCAGAAGGTCAAATGCTGTACAGCATCTCCCACCATCAGCCTTTCCCACAAAGCAGAGATACCACAGAGCTTTTCAGCGATTACTGTATCCCTCTCATTGCACATTCTTTATGGCTTTGGTTAAGTGGAACATTCTCTGCATCTGCCTTTGAAATGTGGTAATCAGGTGGGTTTTCTGGCCTTGGGTGGTATTTCCACTGTAGCAAGCCCACTTCTCTTCTTTCTTCCTCTGCCATGCAGCTCGGGCATCTCTACTTTGCTTATTGTGAGCTACTGCTTTTGTGAAGCTATTAAGAGAGCAACATGTTATCATTTTCTCATGGAGTCCCTGTCAGGTGTTGAAGCCCTGTATCACAGGAAAAGATTCTTATATTTATAAACTTGTTGATTGTGATACTTAATTTAATATGTCAACTTGATGGCACTATGAGGTGCCTAGACACTTTGGTCAACATGATTCTGGGTGATTCTGGATGAGAAGTAATAATGCCCCATTTATCTTATAAGAACAACAGTAATTTTATTGAAATACTCCTATTATCTAGGATGTAGTTACCCAAGGCAATTAATATTTTTATGCAATTATGACTGTGTTAATAATTACTGAATCAAGTTCCCAAATAAAATATAGATGACTAAAAACATACTCCTAATATATGTTTTCAAATGCAGTGAATATGTCCATTCAGACAATGCTATTCCCACGTTTACGCATATGATTCATCTTCAGAGCTGATGGTGTTTTTTCGGTGGTTGTTGTTCTATCCATAGATTTTATTCTTGCCTGTCTCTTTTAATCATCCAACCTATTGATATTTTAAAATAAATTCTGTATTGTAGTTTCTATTTTTATTTCCCTGTTAGACTTTTTATTACTCTTTCTGTTTCAAATGTTATTATATATATATATATATATATATATATATATATATATATATATATATATAATTTTTATTTAAGTTTCAGGCCAGAGGGTTCTATTTTTATCATTGAGTCTTATAATAGCTTTGATTTGCTCTTTGCTTTTTCACATGACTTCTCTTAGCCTCAGAAAATTATTGTTAGAAATGTTTTTTTTCTCTCCCTTTTTTTCTCAGCTTGTTTTCAAAATCTCTTTCCAATTTTCTTTTGATATATTCTGAGGAAGAAAACATGAATATTTTGTTTGCTTAGTTCTGGTATAAATAAAGCCCATTAGACCATGGTAATTTGTCCCAGTCACTAAGTTGGAATACCCTTTTGCTAAGAGAATATCACCCTCTTACTCTAGAGGACAAGAGAGGGCATAGTGTTATACTCACTTCATTTATGCACCTATAAAACATTAAATGACTGACTACTCCATGCAAGAGTATTTGCTTCCGGGCTTTCTAAGACCACTGTCAGCTATGGTGATTTGCAGAAAGGACTCATAGGGCTCAGGAAACATGATACAAATAGTTGTGGCTTATTTCAATGAAAAGATGTAAAACAAAATCAGCAAATATTAAAGGCACATAGGAGGAGCACAGAGGAAACCAAGCATCAAAGGTGATCTGTATTTATATAAAGTGCCCTACAGCATACAGCTGTTATGTTTTATAAATCATAGACAGGAAGCCCCTTAAACATTTGGTCACCAAGGCTTAGGTTTGCACAGGGATCCGTCTGCCAGTTGTACACTTCAAGGTTTAATGGCCCTTCAGAGAGTAACCCTTGGAAATTCCTTCCAAAATGATAACTTATGTAGTAGTTATAACCTTAAAAACAAGAATCAAAAAATGCTGGCACATTACAAGAGCTTTATTGAGTTTTCAACAGCCAGTCTGACCAGAATACATGCTATTGTGATGCCATTCAGGTTTGCAGATTTCCATTCAGCATGACTCGGTTGCACAAAAGGAGGTGGTCTTTGACAATATATGAATTCACTCTTTCAGACACTTGATCTAATTCTAAAAATGGACAAGATTATTCTCTTGCTCTGAGCCTCTCTCCAAATAACAATGCAATGTATTTCCTTCTTTGCAGAATCCATTTTTTTCATGTCTTGCCTTTAGCTATTATTTTTTTTCCTCTCAATTTGGCATGGATTTTAACCCAAACACTTCCTTCTTTAGAAGAACATCAGATTCCTCAATGATGCTGGCCCAAATTACCACCAGCAATAGAAACCTAACTAGTGCTTTGCCTTTGTTCCTTTCCCATTCGTGTATGGTGGGGTACACAGAAAAAGAACAGGTGAGCTATCCTAGCCACAAAAATACAGCTGCAGTTCCTGACAATTCAATATGTCAGATGGGATGATGGCAAAAATCTAGCCCATTAGATTCTTAGAAATTCTGCTCAAAAGGTTTAAAGATATGGTTATAGTTTCTTTTATAAGGGTCAATCCTGATTCCAGCAGCTAGATTTGTAGCCCTCTTCCAAGGACTACCATGTTAGGTAGTAAAAAAGAAAGTTGAGGGAATGTGCAAAGAATTGTATAACCAAACAATATCCACTTCTACCTACAGTCCTTCAAAGTCCAGATGAAAGTGGAGGACTCTATCTTGTAGGAGACTGAGAAGGTCCCTTCTGTTTTGAATGTGAACACAGTCTTGAAAGCTGGAGAGGCAAACCTCTTACCTTACCAATTGTCTGTTCCAATTTCCTATCAAACCACTACTCTGAGAAAAATAATCAGCAGTTTGTCCATTTGATATGGTGTTGCCTCTCTCATTCTTAGAACCTATGTGTTAATTGCAGTACCTTGCTATGAGAAAAATAAAATTAAAAAGTCTAAATTGCTGCAAAATTTTTCTTTTTATTCTTTCATAGTATTTTGAGCTTTTGCATCTACCGCTGAAAATCTTCTGAAGCATGTGCTTTTGTTGACAGAATTTTTATTCTATTTAATTCAATTTCTTGATTGAATTTAACTCTGTGCTTGCTTTTCAGGTTTTCTTGAACCATTTTTTTGGGGGAGGGTAACCAGAACTGAACTCAGGGGCACATGTACACTGAGCCACATCCCAGTCCTATATTTCATTTTATTTAGAGACAGAGTCTCCCTGAGTTGCTCACTTTTGCTTACTTTGAACTCATGATCCTCTTCCTTCAGCCTCTTGAGCTTCTGGGATTACAGGCATGTGCCACTACACTTGGCTTTGAGTCATTTTTTATGACATATTTTTATAGACATTTTTATTACCCTTTTCCTCCTATCCTTGAATAATTAAGTATATAAATGCAGGGATTATTCATAAATTTGTGAGCAAAGATAAGGATCTGACAAATTTGTTGGATTTCAAGTAACGTCAGCTTGGCATACCTAAAATGATGTAGCGAGAAGCCATCAGGAAGAAGAAAGCATAATACTCCCATATCTATTGCTGTCCGTGATGCTATTGATTTAATATGAGAAGCCACATTATTCTCAAATAGCAAGAACAATCATAATATCAAAACAAGCCAAGTCCTGTGAAACCAACAACATATTGTCAAAAAAGGAATGTAACATTATATATGTTTTGTTCCTTTCCACCAAAATAATTGTTGAACAGGTTATAAAAGTCATTTCTTTATCTATGAAAGCATATCATGTTTTACAATGTATTATTTACATTTATTTATATATGTAAAAGAGTCTGTATTTTCCCAGTGTCCTATTTATTGGATAAACTTCATTTTTGTTCTAATAATAAAGAATATATAAGCTCAAGATTACAATTTCCTACCTACTAATACTCCAGTGTCAATTTCATTGAAATATTTGCAGAATTGAAAACTTGACACATAATGGATTAATGCGGAATTGTATTCATTATCTGAATGTAGAACAGCTTATTTTTCCATTCACCTACGAAAGGACATCCTGGTTGCTTCCGTGTTTGGGTAATTATGAGTAAGGCTGACAAAAAATCCATGTGCAGGTTTTTGTATGTGCTGTTTAGATTTTTATATAATTTATTGAGATATAGTTCATGTATCATACAAATCACCCATTTAATGTGTGAAATAGTTTTTCACATCACTATAATAAATTTTAAAAGTTTCATCACAAAGAAATTTCCTACTCATTAGCCATCACTCCCAATCCTCACATCCCACCAATCTCTCCAGTCTTAGGCAACTACCAGTCTACTTTCTATCTCTATGTATTTACCTATTTTGTAAATTTCATATAAATATAATTATACAATATGTGGTTCTTTGTGATTGGCTTCTTTCACTTAAAATAATGTTTTAAAGATTCATCTGTGTTGTAGCATGTATTATAATTTTATTTTATTTTATTTCTGAGTAATATTCCATGTATGAATATCATACTCTGTCTATTTATCAATGAATAGAGGTTAGCTTATTTCCATTTGGGAGATATTATGAAGAATGCTGCTATGAACACTGTGTATAATTATTTTTTCAGTTGCATGTTGTCGTTTCTCTTGGGTATATACCTAGAGTGGAATTGCTGAGTAATGTGATAACTACATTAAATGTTTTAATAAATTGCCCAACTAGTTTCTGAAGTTATGCTACTATTTGAGAATCCTACCAGCAATCTATAAGAGTTTCAATTCTTCAATTTCATCTCTAATGCTTTATTTTCACCATCCTAGTGAGTATTTCATTGTGGGTTTGATGTGCATTTGTTCGTAATGATATTGAATTTCTTTCCATGTGCTTATTAACCATTGTGTACCTTCTTTTCAGATCCTTTTCCTTTACATAACTTTTCTTGGGTTGTCTTTTTATTATGAGTTGTAGGTGTTATTTGTATAGTCTAGATTCAAGTTCCTCAATATGATTTCAAAACTTCTTTCCATTTTATGGGCTCTCTTTTCACTTTTCTGAGTGTGTCCTTTGAAGCACAAAAGGTTTTCACTATAATGATGTCAACTTTTTCTTTTCTTCCTTTTTTTGCTTGTGTATTTGGTGTAATATATAATAAATTATTGCTTAATCCAAAGTAAAAAAAAACTTGTGCCTGTGTATTTTCTATAAACAGAATATTTCTATTTGAACTCTTCTATGCAGGTCTTTCATCCATTTTGAGTTAAATTTTGAATATGGTCTAAGGTAAAGATTCAACCTTTTTGTTTTGCTTCTGAATCTGCAGTAGTTTATCTCAGTTTATGTCCATATGTCAGCTCCACACTGTCTTGTTTGTTGTACCAATCAAGAAAGTTTTGAAATAGGGAAGTATAAATCCTCAGCTTTGCTTTTTCAAGATCATTCTTGACTATTTGAAATCCATTGAATTTCCATATCAATTTTAGAATTGGCTTGTCAATTTCTGGCAAAAATCGGTTGTGATTACATTGAATCTGGAGCTTAATTGGAAAAGTCCTGACATTTTAACAACACTGAGTCTTAACCCGTAAACATGAGCTACCTTTCCATTTGCTAGCTCTTCTTTAATTTCTTTCAACAGTATTTTCAAGTTTTTATGACTTTTATTAAATTGGTAGTTAGCCTTTTCTTTGTTTGTTTCAGAAGAAAAAAAATTATGTGTTTTGTTGGTGCTTGTCCTGTTTCATTAATACTGTCCTATTTTTATTGTGCTATCCATTAGTTTAATTTCCACCCTCTTTTCAAACTTCTTGAGTCAGTAAGTTAACTAAGATAATATTTAATCTTCTTTTTTATAACATACAATATCAAGGCTATTTATACTGTTAGATATTTATACTGTTAGGAATGACTAAAGTTTCATTCTACCTATTTTTTTTTGCTTCATCCCACCTATTTTGCTATTGCTCCCATTGTCATCTACTAATTTATATTTCATAATTCAAAATATAGTTTATTTTGACGAATCCATGGAAGTTTTTCTTCAATGACAATGTTTCCATAATGGTTTTACTTGAATTCTATTTCTTTCTTTCTCATAGTTTCTAATTGTTCCTATTTTTTTCTATTTATCTCTATCTACCTGTAAATCTTTACAATCACTTTACTGGCTATTCTTTTATTTTAGGTATTCTTTTATTTTTCTGTTTTATGTGTTGGCTTGATGTTCCCCCATGGTACTTACATGATAGGTTATAATTTTTTAAAATATTTCTTTTAGTTATAGGTAGACACAATGTCTTTATTTTATTTTTATGTGGTGCTCAGGATCGAACCCAGTACCTCAGGCATGCCAGGCGAATGCTCTACCTCTGAGCCACGACCCCAGCCCTGATAGGTTGTAATTTTTTATTGGTTATGATCTTGCAGGTGGGGGACCAATTCAGGGAGAATCCCAGCAGCTCTAGGATGAGAAAGGGTTTCTCCAGAGAATGTTAGATCTTGCTTTTGTCAGGACTACAGGCATTCCAAAAGCCCTGGACAAAGTGATATGTTTATATTATAGCTTGCATTTTATGGAGCAAATGAGTATTGTAAATTCAAATTCCATTCCCAAGTTTGGAAAGGTTTTGGTTTTGATTAGTCACTGAGGATTTTTTTCCTTATTCCAGTCCTGGCAAGCTTATTTGTTGCTTCTTTAGGTCAGTGATCAGGGAGGATTTTTGCACCTTTCCCCTTAGATGACAATTAAAGATTAGTTCTAATTTTTAGGTATAACTTTCTTTATTTGAGTTAGAAGCTAGAGCATCAAGATACTGCCAAATTCTTGCCATCTTTACCTACCTCTACTTTAGTTTCAAAGTTATATTTCTGAATTCCAGATTATTACATTCCATCCCTCCCATCCTAAATAAATTCTTCTTCCTATATTTACCATCCCATTTAAGATACTCTCCATCAGTCTAGTTCTTGAATTAGGTACTTGAAATAATTATCAGGATTTTTTAAAATTTTAATTTAATCTTATTTTTGCTTTTTTGTCCTACATCAAAACTGCCTGTGTACATCATCAATTCTTCCTTTAAGTAGCTCCCTTACTCTTTCACCCCTCTCTAACTCCGTTACCATTACCATAGTTCACATTCTCATTCCTTCTTACCTGGACAGTCACAGCATCCTCCCAAGTTGTATCTCTACACTCACATTTCCCCTCAGACTGCCTTTGAATATTGATTATGACCAAGACTTGATCATGTGAAACCTTGACTTAGGAAACTGTACAGCTCTCCATATCTAAAGATAGAATGAAGAGACATTTTCTCGCCTCATCATCTCTTTACGTTGTTCACTAAATTGCTTATCTTGCAGCCCAATGAATTTGTTGAATTTCCTTGGGTCACTGTCTATAATCACAACCCTTTGTTTTATCCATTCCAGGATTAGCTCCCTCCAGTCAATGAATGAGTTCTACTAATTATTATTTTGGGGGGTACCGGAGATTGAACTCAGGAGCACTCAACCTCTGAGCCACATCCCCAGCTCTTTTTTGCATATTATTTTTAGAGACAGGGTCTCACTGAGTTGCTTAGCACCTGGTGGGTACTATTAATTATTTAAGATACCAATCCAGTGCCATTTCCTCTGTACATATTCCATGTCCATAACTGAAACGCATCACTTTTTTCTTTGTGTCACCATCTACATTTTGAACTCCTCAATTTCAGCAATATCTTATTATAATACAAACTTTCCCATGCCAGTTTGCCCTTCAGACTGTGAGCTTTTCCAGGGCAGGAAACATTTTTCATCCATCTTTATCACCTCTCTCTGCCTAGCTGGCATGTTGCTTAGTACTTAACAGATGCTCAATAAATGTTTCTTAATGAGTTGATGGAATAATGAAGCTTTATTATTATATCAATATAGCAACAGAAAAATGTTTTTAACTTTAGACATTATGTATCTTCCCATCTACTATCTGACCAAGAATTCAGTGGGGCACCTAATTCTAAATGATACCTGCTGACATGGAAGCCAAAATTAGATTCTTATCTTTTTACTTACACTATAACTAGGAATTCCTGCCTCTCAGTTGCTATAGGACCATATAAGCATTATTTATATTAACTTATATTGATAGAGATTCTTTTTAAAATGTTTTTTTTCCTCAACTCCTGTAAGATTTATTTGCACTGAAAAAGTCTTCAGTGTTGTAAAATCATTACCATCCTCTGAATTTTTTTAAATGGCAAAATAATTGTACACATTTATAGGCTAGAGTGCAGTGTGAAAATCCACTACATGTGTACAATGTGTAGTGATCAAATCAGAGTAACTTGCATTTCCAACTCCATAAACATTTATCATTTCTTTGTGTTGGAAAGCTTTAAGTGCCTCTACTCTAGTTCTTTATGAAACACAAAACATTTTTTAAAAATATAATGAATTATTGTGACCATGATTCATCTCAACAGAGATGTTGAAATCCTGGCATTTACTGAAACATGGATACAACTGGAGGACATTTGCTAAGTGAAAAAAGACAGTCCAGGAGACAAAAACCATGTGTTTTCTCTCGTATGTGGAAGCTAAAAGAGTTGATTTCATAAAAGTAGAGTGAGTAGTGGTAACTAGAGGTTTGAAAGGGTAGAGATAAGGAGACTGAAGGAGGTTGGATAAGTGGTATCCTCTACAGTGCATAGGAGGAAAATGCTTTTCTTATTTCAATTCTAATACATATTCATAATGCCAAATTTAGAGTACATAGGCACAAAAATTAAAGATCATGTGTAATATTCTTATTACTTAGAAGTAATCAATATTTTAGAATACAGTCATGTAATATCTAGTAACAAGGGAAGACAGATGGTATATTCTGTTTTGTACTCTTGCTTTCTAAAGTAATATCTTAATCTGTTCTCTTGGATGTATTCACTTACTAGCAGCAGAAAGTTTCAAGTCAAACTGGTCTAAAGATTAAAGCAGTCTGTTTTTTCTCATTACTGATAAAGAGCAAAGGACGACTCTGGCTGGCTTATGTCAAGCATGGTCTCTGCTTGATACTGGACAGCAGGTCACCTTTCCTGGATCAAATGCAGAAAAAGAATAATGGCCAGAGTAATAAAATTTGGAAACTGTTTGAAAGGCCGACTAGAGTGGGAGGATATTGACTTTGGTTAACCTGTAGTGTCAATCACAGCATAGAGTTTCCTCATTTTTAAAGTGAGTTGAAGTCTATTTCTCTTAAAATCACTTAGTTCTCCAATGTTGGACACTTATTTATTTTTCCTTCATTAATTTAATATTATAAATAGCCTTTTTAAAAAAATTAAAAAACCCTTCTCTAGAAGGAATGTTGGGCCTGAACCAGTATGTATTTTCCTTTGTTACCAGTGAGTACATACTTTGCATATATGTGTATGAGTGCATGTATACTTAATGAGTATATATTTGTACAATTATTAAAAATCCAGTCTAAATATTGATCATGGTCCTGCATTTTAAAGATTCCACTAATTCAAATAAGTTAATCATTCCTAGGTCAAGTAGAGTTCATATGAGACCAAATACTTTTTACTGTCTACAAAAATAAGACAATTAGTGCCCTCATGGTGAAGAATTATTTTTATTCCTCCATGAGGTTACTGATTTTTAGGAATGGGTGACTGTGAGAGTGGGTAACTGTATCCCTTCTTTTGCTAATTTTCCAGTTTTCTGTAAACGTAGGGTATCAGCTTTCCTGCCAAGAATATGATATCATCAAATATAATAGTTCTACACATTTGCAAGTGTTCCATTTTGGTTTTAGTGTGTAAAACTTATTGTAACCTATAGCATAAAACAGTCTTCTTGGAAATCACGGTGTTGATGAGAATGTGTTTAGAAGCAGATATTCCTTTGCTTAGGTGGCTGCAATAAATAAATGCAATCTGTAACTTTAAAAATGTATTGGTAAACATTTTATACTCCTTTATTTCTTCCATTTTTATCATCTTGCCTTACTCTCAATGAGACCTTAGGAATCCATTTAGCTCCTGCCCTACTAAGACCAATTGGTTGATAGGCTGGGAGGCCCAGGAAAGATGCAGGTAAATTAATCGCAGAGTCGGTGCCTGCAAACCATGCCTGGCTGCTCTTGCAATCCTTCTGAAGCCTGAATTATTTGTATTAAGATAGGCCAGCACTCAGGCCCCTATGAGTCAATTCTTTGTAACAGTTGCCAATATTTTTATACCTGAGAGAGCGGCTTCATTCTTTATTATTGCTCAAGAATCAATACTCCCATTGCCCGCACAAAATGCTATACAAGCATTATTGGCATTTCACTTGGCAGTGAAGGGTATCAACATCAATCTCCCCACTGCACACTTCGCTAACCCTGCTCCACTTCTCCTCCGTCTATTTGTATTCCATCTGGGCTGTCTGTGGCTGCTTGATTTGAATGGGACTCCTTAGTGTGATCCTGACCCGTTCTGCGATAAGGAAATGGAAAGGCATCATTTAGCCACTCACAGGAACAGTCCCTGTCTCCCCCTCCCTTGTTCATTTTGTGCTTGAAGATTTTGCAGCATTTACTAAAATACTATTTCCCATCACCCTGTGGTTTTCTAAAATTGCTATTTCAGAGCTCTTCATTAATAACCAAATGGCAGTTTCTAATCTCACTCATTGGAAGTTACTGTGAATTTTAAAGTAATTTCTAGGGTTTGAGAAAGCCTCTTAAAGTAACAAATCTTTAAAAAATGAAAACTTATACTCATGGAGCTAGATTTTGCACAAAGAGACATGGTGGGAATACAGCTGTGTGTATGCTCTAAAACGGAACATATTCACTGCCCTGGTTGTTAAGTAAACTCAGTTCAAAAGCTATTCAGCCTCATGTAAGTTCCTTTTTCAATATGTAAAAATTATTGGCCAATATATAAATGAAAATCCTTATGTGGTCTGCTATCCTAAGTCAATCACATGCCAATCATTATCAATATAAAACCAATGTTTGATCAAAAGGGATATATAGAATATGTAAAGAAATCTTGCAATTTGACATTACAAAGAAAAATAGCCCAATTAAAAATGGCAATGGCCATAGTGGATATCACACTCCTTATTATGGCTATTATTATATATAATTTGCTAGTGGAATTGCTGAGTGTGTTTAATAATTGTTTAACCTCAACTGTACCATTTTATATTCCAAACTACCATATTTTAAGTGTTGGAGAGAATGTGGAGAAATTGGAATCATTGTGCATTGCTAGTGGGAAGTATAAAATGGTGCATAAACAGTATAAACAGTTTGGCAGATCCTCCATAATTTAAACATGGATTTACCAGGTGATCCAGTAATTTTACTCCTGAGCAAAAGAATTGAGCAGGAACTTAAACAGATACTTGTGTACTCATACCCATAGCCGCATTATTCGTAATTGCCAAGAGGTGGAAACAATATGTCAACAAACAGAGAAATGAATAAACACAATATGAAATGTGCACAAAAAGGAATATTATTCAGTCATTAAACAGGAATAAAATTCTAATACACAGAAGAATCTTGAAAGCATTATGCTAAGCAAAATAACCCAGACATAAAAAGAGAAATATTATCTGATTCTACTGATACCTTGAATAGGAAACTATAAAGACATGAAGTACAATAGATATTCCTAGGGAATTGGGGGAGGGTCATATGGGGAACTATTATCTAGTGGGTAGGGAGTTTCCATTTGAGATGATAATAGTTTTGGAAGTAGATACTAGGGATTGTTATATATTTTACAAATATACTTAGTGCTACAGAAGTGTACTCTTAAAATGATATGGTAAATTTTGCTATGTCTGGTCGGCAAAGGATCTGAATGGACATTTTTTAAAGAAGATGTACAAATGATCAGTATGCGCATGAAAATATACTCAACATCATCAGTCATTAGCACAATGTGAATCAAAACCACAAGGAGGTAACATTTTAAACCCATGATTAATTATAAGGATGGCATAATCAGAACACAGCTAAATGATGCTGGTGAAGGCTTGAAGAGATGAGAACTCTTAGGATACTGTAGCTGGGATTATGAAATGTTGCAGTTACTTTGGAAAAGAGTCTGGCCATTCCTCAGAATATTGAACCTAAAGCCACTGTGTAACTCAGCAATTCTCCATATTAGATATGTATGTATGTATGTATGTATGTATGTATCTATCTATCTATCTATCTCCCAAATCTTCTCCTACATGAAGATTCATAGGAGGAGATTCCTGTTCTGGTTGCAACATCTGTAGGGGGTGGTGACTTTGGGCAAGTGGTGTGACTGCTGTGAGTCCCCAACTATGTAAAAGGTTGGTGATTATGATAACACTTCACAGGATGGTTATGAAGATTAGGATGCGATCCGAATAAAATGATTTAGTGCGTTTTGTGAGAATATCTAAAACTCTAATAAAACACATAGCTGTTTATTTTAATTTTATTTTAAATCCAAGGATCAAAATATTTGTATGCTTTGTGTCAAGGAGAATACTGAAGAACTTAATTTTTGTCTCAGAGGACAGACAGATACTTTAAAATTGCAAATTGTGGGCATGCATGAGAACCTAGATAACAGAGTATTCCATTTCAGAATTGCATTAGTTTCAGAGGAGGTAAAAATAGCAAAGTTATTAATTCTTTCCCAAGACAGAAACAGTGGGTTTTTGTTTTTATCACTTGGAACAACTTTCTGAAAGAATTTGCTTTTCTGTACCTCTTCTTTCATCAGGTATAAAGAAACATGGCATTGAAAAGATCACTGTCCCTTAGTTTGTCTTTTGGATATCAAAAGGCAGGCATTTCTGAAATTTTATATATTATATACATTACTTTATACTTTAATTAATATAAATATTAACAGAAAAAATTATCTATGATGTACATTTTCTAAAGTAGAAAAAGTCCTGGAATAGTAGTGAGAAGGTTAAATCTCTAATTCCAGTTTTGTCACATTACACATGATGGGAGGCAAGGTAATTAGCTACTGAGCATTCATTTTCTCTTTTGTTAAATAGTTATAAAATACACATACTCCTATTTCATGCAGCTGTTGAGGTCAGATGAAATGGTATTGTGAAAATGCTTTGTAAATCACAAAGGTTCTGTATAAATAAAAAGTGCTATATTGTTGAATAGAAGATACTATCAATCATCAGATGTACCATTAGTTACATTCCACTAGGAACAAAAATGCTGCCAATTAAACTATGATACAATACCATAGAACTGCTGTTTGAAGTGTGAATGGGTCATACCAGCCTCTTTCATTTTAAACATTCTCTCATCTATTCTAAGAAATATGGAGTACTTCCTGCTTTCAGTTGTGCTGCTTTAGCAGGGAATGGGCAATCTTTTTGAATGTAAACCAGCAACAGAACATAACAAAATCACCTGTATTTTCTTAGATCTAGTAAAGTATTTGATTGTTGCATTGCAAGAAAACACAGGATTGCAATCTTTCCTCCCATGATGAGTTCTTGCTCCCCTCATCTTAAACACAATGCATCATCCTGCTGTTCCAATGCCTTTCTTCTTATGTGGTAGTTTCATTGCATTTCACTCATTTCACTTCTAATAATTTCATTTCATTTCCAAGGGAAACATTTTTTTAAGACATGTTAGGTGGCAATTAAACAGATGACCTGTTAGTAATGCACATAACTAAGGTGACACCAATATGAAGAAGAGTCCAAGCTTGTCCATGAACAATCACTGTAAACTCCATTATGACTGCCACCTGGTAGTCTATGATTGTAAGACAACTCTGGATTCTAGGGATGTTAAAAAAGTAGAGAAAAAGTTGTCTGAGAATTAATTAAATATTGCATTTCTATTATTTGCCACATTACACTTTCATTCTGTATATGAGCTAAAGATCATTCACGTACTGGATGCTCCTAGTTAGTAATAGGAGTGTGAAATTCTGAAACTCATGCAGCCTCTTGAGGTCCTGGAGAGACAGTCAAATACCTCTTCAGTGTCTATAGACACTGAGGTGTCTGCTTTGAGTCATCTCTTCTCCACATGTAACTCTCTGTCGTTTTACTTTGTCATTTCTTTGGACTTTTAACATAGCTTGGTTTTGAGATGCTTCTTTTGATCACTTTCCTCTAAACTAGACCTCATTGCTCAGAGCTCTTTAATGCACCGTATTTGGAACCGAACTTACGACTCCAGTTGTGCCTATTAAAATGATACAGTGGCCTATAATTTATTAAGGAAAGTAATGATTTTCTTGAGTTCCTGAGAAACTAAAAAATTGAAAGTGTAAATTCTGCTTGTTCTTGTCTTATTTTTTAAATAGTGATAAAACAGTAAAATAAACTAGTTGCCTATTATTATTTTAAATCAAGGACATTTTTATTCTTAATAAATTTTTGTTCCTAGTCTTTTTTTTTTAACATGTCCTTTATGTCTTCAGCTCTTTGTAGAAAGTTGAATTGACAGGGTCAGAATCAGACTCCTGGGATGTACTTCTGGTGTGGGTTTCCTGGGGCTGCTGTCAAAAAGCACTATAAATTGCGTGGCTCAAAACAGCAGAAATACAATCTTTCACAGTTCTGGAGGCCCAAAGTCTGAAATTAAGAGGTCAACAGGACCATACTCCATTTGAAAGGTGTAGGGGAGAGTGTTTCCTTTGCTGTTTTCTAGTTTCTGGTGGCTGCTGGCAGTCCTGGTGTTCCTGGTCCTGCAATAAGGCACTTTCATCCTGGCTTCCATTGTCACATGGTGTCCTCTGTGTGAGTCTCTCTTTTGACTGGTGGTCCTCTTCTTATGAGGATACCATCATACTGTATTATGTTCCACACTAATGGCCTTGTGTTAACTTGATAACATTTGCAAAGAGAGGTGACATTCCTAGATACTGTACTCTTTTTTGTACCTTTATTTATTTATTCATTTCTGTGTGGTGCTGAGGATTGAACCCAGTGCCTCACATGTGAGAGGAGAGTTCTCTACCGCTGAGCCACAACCCCAGCCCCTAGATACTGTACTGTAACATGCCATTTTAGGTGAGATAATTTGACTTATAATATCTGTCAATATTATATTTTAGATTGGCCTCAATTCATTAGTCACTACTCTTTACATATATAATTCCACTGACTTCTAACCTGACAGTCTTCCTTAGCATTTAATCCATACTTTTACATCCTATACAAAAGAATATAAAAAGAGAACTACTTGATTTTTTATTGACTCATTATGTCTTATAAGCTTTGCATCCTGGGTTTTCATATCAGACAAGTCTTAGAATCCCTTCAGAGTAAAACATGATTGGAACGTGACAAGCAATTCTTAGCTATTTTATGTTGATTATCACTTTTTCCAGACACTCACAATCGATTCCTTTAGTAATCTGTTTTAGTTTATTTTTTTGTTGATGTGACCCAAAGATCTGACAAAAACAACTTAAAGGAGGAAAAAGTTTATTTTGACTCATGGTTTCAGGGGTTTGGCATGTGGTTGGCCAACTCCTTTGCTCTGAGCCCAATGTGAGGCAGAACATCATGATGGAAGGGTGTGCCAGGGGAAAGCAACTCAAGACATGACAGCCAGGAAGGAGAGAGAGAGAGACAGAGAGAGAGAGAGAGAGAGAGAGAGAGAGAGAGAGAGAGAGAGAGGAGGGAGGGGGAATACGGGAGAGGAAGTAGGGGAGAGAACGCTCTCACCATGGGCAAAATATAAACCCGAGAGACACACCCCAGTGACCTACTTCCTCCAACTATACCCTACTACCTGCAATTATCACCCAGTTAGTCAGTATCAGTGAATCAACCAACTGATCAGATCATATCTCTTATAATTGGATTATTTCACTTTTGGACATTCTTGCATTGTCTCACACACAAAGTTTTGGTGCTGATCTCATATCTGAACCATTACATAATCTATCCTTTCTTTTAGAACTATGTTTGCCAAACTTGTAATTTTCCACTCAAAACTGGACTGACACTGGCTTTCCCTCCCCCCTTATTTCAGTCTCCTTTGCTCTTATCTAAGATCTCATAGAATAAGGGTTGTCATTGAGTGATTTCACATACAAGCTTTCTTAAAACCTTGGGATGCAATTTATCTAAAATAAATGACCTGAGTTCATATAAAATAACTTTACTACCTTTGGATTTTGTTTTCTCTTATGAATGCTCCTTCTATATTTGGTTTCTTCTATTTTGGGAAACCAGAAGAAAACGAACACAGGGATTTTGACATTCTGTTATCCTTCTGTGAAACTTGAATATAAATTCCTTGTACTCCATGCAGTAGTCCTGACCCTCCTTTGTACAACTTCTTATTTATAAAATAGCATTTAAAAATCTTTTTTGTGGTACTGGGCCCTGGGTGTATGTCTTGGTTCATTTTGGACTCAGACTCCCTGACAGCATGGCTATATACATCTTTAGTTATTTATTTTTCTTTCCACTGTTGGGGCATTTCCTCCATGCATTTCCACTTTCTGTCTTTTTCCTAAGATGATTTTCATTTTGGAATTGGAACAACCTCAATAAGAGCTTTCCACTCTCTGGGATGCTACCATTCAAGTATCATATTTGGAACAACTTGGTCAGTATTTTGGAACTGTAAATTACAATGTGTTTGAAACATGCCCTTCTAAATGTCCCAGCAGAGTACTTTAAATAGGCTCTGGTGGTTTTTCTCTTTAGGTGGTATGATCTGAGATGATAGGACTGCTTTGTTTTAAGACTTTTATCATTTCCCAAACACCAAAAATGACTCCTCTGTTTATTAGAGTTAAGTCTAGAGTAGTTGTTCTTAAAGTCATTTCTTGTACCACTGGGGACTTGAGATTATGAGAAAGGAGAAAGAAGAACTTCTTAGAACCTTTACTTTGAGCCAAATGGGATTTGATGCCTTTTCTTGGATAAGTGAAGTCCTCATAAATACTACAATTGTCTTGCCTCTGTGCCAAAGAGAAACACTATTATTCTATTCCCACAGTGAGGACATTGTTATGTTCACAACAATATCACTTTCATATCTTGTCTTATCATCTCTCTTCCCATATTTGTCAACATGCTTTCACTTGTTTTTGGTGTTTCTAAATAGCAATGTATGAAACAGAGTTAAATAAATGGAACATTTGACTACATTACTAACACTAAAGTGAAGGAAAGAAATCCCTCATGCAGAATTTAAATCTTTCAAGAATCTTAATCAATCCCAAGTCTCTTGTACTACTCAGCCAAATAAACAATAGAAGTTGTCAGAAGTTCTATCATGGACGATTAAGCATTAACTGGATGGCAGTTTAAAAATGGGAGATAAAGTGGACAATGTGGGATGAAATTCCTTTGTTATGAACTTCAGCCCAAGAGCTGTATAGTTATAGCTGAACAGGGTGATTGAAACTCCAATAGGAAACCACAGTTCTGAGGAATCAGAGGGTAGAGACTGAGGCTAACCACAGCCATTGGAGAATTAAGAACTGAAGAAAAGAGAAAGCTGGAAAAGTGAAGCCTCTAGGTCTGTGTATATCACAGGATCATTCCAGAACAACTATTGTGTGGGGTAGAATCCAGATAAAGAGAAATAGTTGAACAGAAATTTGAGCTGCTAACCAAGAGACAAAGTTGGCAATTTGAGTTCACCCATGTCCATTGCTTAAAACAATTACCACTCTTTGAAGGATAAAGCAGAATCATATAACATTCACAAGGTTCAGGATACAGTATCAAACTAACTGACATATGAAGAATTATGAAAATGTAACTCAATATAAAGAAAAAGAATCATCAAAGAATAAGGACTCCAAGATGACTCATGATTTGGTATAGGAAGAACTTTTAGCAAGAACATTTAAGCACCTTTTTATTTATTTATTATTTGTTTGTTTATTTATATTTTTTGGGGGGTGGTACTGGGGATGGAACCCAGTAGTGCTCTACCGTTGAGCTACATTTTTAGCAGCCCTTTCAATATTTTATTTGAGACAGGTTTTTGCCAATTTGCCAACACAAGTCTCAAACTTGTGATCCTCCTGCCTCAGCCTCCCAAGTTGCAGCGATGGAAACTCCCAGTTGCCTGGAAAGCACCTTTTTATATGATGGTCCGTGAAGTAAAAGAAAGTGTACTGGGGGAGGAAGAAAATAGGAAGTATAAATTCTAGATTTCAAGATAAAATACATGCAATGAAAATACTTACCCATAGAGTGGTGCTAGCAGAAGAGACATGACCGTGAAGATAGTTGAATGAAATTATACAATTTCAGGAGAAAAAGAAAGATTTGAAAGACCAAGAAATGTTTCAGTGACCTGTGGGACATTATTAGAAATATGGAGGGCAGCAAAAGGGGGAAATATTTTTCTCCAATTGATGTAAGGTACCATTTTTACAGATTTAAGCATCTCAGGGAAACTCAAACAGGATAGGATAGACACACACACACACACACACACACACGCACTCATACATGCCTGGGTAATTATAGTCAAACTACTGAAAACTCAAGGAAAAAGAAGACACATTTCATATGAGGAACAATAGTTTGAAAAACTGCCAACTCTCATCAAAAACTATGGAAGCCAGAAGAAAATAAAAGACAATCTTCATTTAAAGTGCCATGAGGAAAACCCAAAATTAAAAACTATCAACCCAGATTTTTACATCTGGTGAAGATATATTTTGAACAGTGGTGAGTATGCATCAGGGTGTGAACTAATTTGGAAATCTTGCTGAGAATTCTACAATGTTCCTAGTAATTTTAAAATAATGCTTAACTCAGTGCTACATCATAATGTTTGAATTCTTGCATTTTAGGCATTTGTGTGTGTGTGTGTCCCCAGCATCAGAAATATCCCAGAGCTAATACAAAGTAGTTATTCATTAATAAAATAATCTTTGCCAGATCATAGTGGAGGTGGCCTCTCAATAATCACATGATGAAGAAAATAGTTGTAATTGGGTATCATACCTGTCATTCATCTTGTATGTGGAAAGGGGACAGAAGTCACTTCAAGTGAGAAGGGCAGTGTCTGAGATCTGGACTAAAGAAGTATTCTTTGTTCCACTCCACTTAAGTTTGAGGGGTGTGTGTGTGCGTGTGTGTGTGTGTGTGTGTGTGTGTGTGTATGCGCATGTGCGTGTACACACACTCATGCTGTGTTCATTTCCATTTTTCATTTGCAAAGATTCAAAAGACTGCTTTTAAAGTAGAATAGTAAAAAGCTTCTCCTCCTGAATGGAATTTGTGCTGTTATAAAAGAGGTGGAAAGAAGCTGATTGGCCTCTTCTGCCATGTGAGGACCCAGTAATAAAGTGCCATCTTTAAGGCAGAGAGCAGGCATCCATCACTCTTTGAATCTGTGGCTGCCTTGATTTTGGACTTTCCAGCTTCCAGAACCATGAGAAATAAATTTCTGTTATTTGAAAATTGTCCAGTTGCCTTGGTCCATCCATGTTACTATCATCAAATCCCTTAGACTGGATAATTTATAAACAATAGGAAATTTGTTTCTTCTAGTTCTAAATGTGGGGAACTTCAAAATCCAGGCAGATTTGGTGTCTGGTGAGGTTTCACTATCTGCTTCCAAAATGTTATTTACCTGGTGTAAGTGATGAAAAGAGAGGGACTGAACTTGCACTTTTAAGCCCTTTTATAAAGGCACTAATCCCATTCATGAGGATGTAGCCTTCAGAGCCTAATCATCTCCTAAAGGCCCTGCTTCAATACCATTGCATTGGGGACTAAGTTTCAATATGAATTTTTGAGGGATTCAAACCATTGCACTAGTTTAAGGTATTTTGTTATAACATCCTGAACAGACTATGGCAGGTCTTCTATCAGGCCTTCAAATAAGATCTTCTCTAGGAATATTTTGCAAATTTATATAGGAATTACTAAGTACTTTATAGTGCTCTTTACTATATATAGGAAATGTTTTTTTCTAATTTTTCTTATCACATTTTGTAATTGGTTTTTGTTGCTGGGAAGCAATGTTGATATCATAATAATGATACTGTATACTACCAAGTTGCTACATTTCTTTTGATTTTAATAGTTTATATATGGGTTTCTTGGAGTTTACTATGAATTCAGATATAGTATTTTCTAATAATTATAATTTTGTGCCCTGTATTTGTTGCCTTATGGTTATTAAAAATTGTATAATTTAATTTTATTGTATAATTTTATTTATACCTTACATAATATAATTTTACCTTATTGCATTTTGGGGGAAATAAATACAATAGGCAATATAAAAATAATCATTCCTGCATCATTTTGGCTTTGTTTTGAATTTAATGAGAAGTGTTTAAAAATATGTCTACTTTAAGAAGGATCTTTACTGTAAGTTTATTGTGGATATGATTTATATACCATCAAGTCACTCTTTTATTTATTTATTTATCTTGACTAATTTTCCAGGGCTTCTTTTTCACTTATATAAATGGCATTGAATGTTATAGAAAACAGTTGGGCCACTATTCAGATGACATTGATTTTTGTTCCTTTAATATGTATTAGTGCAGTAATTCCATTGATAGATTTACTAATTAATACTGTTATTTTCTTAGAAAAAAATCTTACTTTGTCCTGAGTGGGTAGAGATAACTGCTCCAGATTACTAGCTGCATGGTTTCTTTCATAATATTTTAATCAGCTATATAGTTCTTCAGTGTAGATTTAGAGTTGATGGGTTAGATGGAATATAGGGATAGGAGCGAGAAAATAAAACTGAACTTCCTATTATTCTGGAATATTACATATCCTCTGCTACTTGTTCTTTTAAGCTTTGCTTCTTAAGCAGGAGCTACCTGTATTTGTTTCATACCAGTTAATTTGATTATAACATGGAAAGGTTAATGTTGAAGCCAACAGCTTAAGTAAGCTTCACAGAATAGCTATTTCAGAAATATAATTGCTGGAGAAAGGAAAATCAAATTTTGCTGTCAGTTTTCATTTACCCTTATTTTAAAATGCTGCTTCTTGTGGTAGTATCACTTCATATCATTTTTAAATTAAAAGGATTGGCGTGTTTTCTGATAGGGACATTTTTATAAGTGAAAATTCGTATTTAGTTAGCAAAACTAGAAACATTAAAATTGGAGTCATGATTTTATTCAGGATGAGCAGCTAACATTTTCCATAAAATAGAGCAAGAGACGACCATGTGTTTCCTTTTATTGCTCTTAATGGAATAGTCTAATTAAACATTTAGGAATATCATGCAACCTCTTTTCCAATACACTGAACCATCAAACTGGTATTTTAAAAGATGTAAAAGGAACATGAATATGAGACTGGTTTTTGACTCCTTTATTGGCCAACTTACCTACAAATGCTTAAATTACTGGGCTTGTGTTCAGGGAATTAAAAGTGGCCAACACACAGTGTCTGAGAGGACTGGATGATGTAATTCAGAGAAACCAACAGAGGTTAGTGACCTCTCAGCTCTCATTAAAGAAAATACTCTGAAAACTTCAAAGTGTGATTTTATTGATTAAGCTTTGGCAACCCATTACAACTTCACTTTATTGTTCTCTCAGGCAAAACATATGATATTTTCTTATATCACTTTTGATGTTTTCATTAGATCAGCAACATATTCAAATCCTGACTTATTGCCTCCTTAAATGTCAGGCCCAATATTTTCGGTATCACTTTTTAAACAAAAAAAATATATACACTTTTCTGAGTCCTTGGGTGATGAGAAAAAGTTTCTTTTTGGGAGTGAGTTTGCAATATAATGAACACATTCATTTCAGAAAAATTAGGAAAGTTTTATTATTTTCTGTACGCTTTGATATTTGGGACTTGTATTAATTTAACACTTAAAGGAGAAATATTGGCGTTATCTATTGTATCTTGATGGGTTTATTAGATAATATTGTGAGTCTTCTAATAATCGATTTTTTGCACTCCAGGCAATGGACTCATGCTAAGTTTGGGTAGATCTTGATTTTTTTTAGATCAAGGAATAAAATTATTGATATGTTGATTATTGTTTTATTTTTTACCTGTATGCTTGTTGTACTTTTTTTTTTCCTTGATGGGAAAATGCAATTAAGTGCTGAGACGTCTGATGTCTTATTTCAGTGAGTGATTTAATTTGAGCCTTCCTCTGTGGCATAGCAGAGCTTGCAGTCATGGGAGGTGAACCTGTTTGGATGCAGTCTGGAACCACCAAGGTCACTCTTCATTTCCTCAGGGTTGTTATCCAGATGCCGTGCTATTTGTGCTTTTGCTTCACTTCACCCAGCTGAGCATGGCTGCTTTCTTGATCCTTTACATTTCACACCACTGAGCTCAATTGTTCTCAGGTCCACAGTTGCTTGCTGTAGCATTACTCACACTAATATTCTAGGCTTCAAAGCCCAGCCAAAACCAACCCTCTGAGATTCACAGATGGTGAATCATTAGAGGGCATGCAGAATACCAGGAGTATCTGAGGCTCATGGAAACTATTTTTTGCCAGGTGAACCTGTGAAACAACGGAAAAGGCTGTTGAATTTTGGAGTTAGAATGCGCAAATCCTCCATTCCTCCATCTGAATCTGAATTGCCTCAGTGATTGTACTGGAGACATATTGCTCTAGGATCTTATTTCCCAAATTGGCTTCATTTGAAAAGAGAAGCCTAACTCTTGTTAATACTGACAAATTGTCAACTTGAGTTGTCTCTTAGTCTTTGCAATATATTTTGTTTCTCCTTTGTGGTATTCAACCTGATTCTGTCATTTGTATTAACAAATATTCCTATGTAACGCAAACTGTTTCTTTGGAGAGTCATGAATAAATTATTAAAATCTATCCTTTATCAGTATTTTGCCTGTTTTGTGGGAAAAGGAAATAAAAAATTCATCTGTGAATACCACATGCATTGCCTTTGTAATGCCAGTGGATTTATAAGACTAATCCCCAGGTCTCTGGTGTAATCAGATAAAAGAGACCCTCTGTGTTCATGACATTTTAGTGATCCTAATATACAAACTGTTATCGTGTTTGGTAGAAACTATTAGTTGTGTTTGTAAGGAATATTAGTTCTTATACTTATTTTAGATGTCCAAAGCCCAGTGTACCTGATGATTGTTGTTCAAGGTGAAGAGACCATTGAAGATATTGGAAATCTTTATTCATTCATTCATTTATTTATCTTTCTTGGGTACCTACTATGTATAACTAAAAACTCTGTTTTGCTAGAAAAAAAAACACATGATGTCTCTTGTGAAGAGGTATTATTTAGTCTCTTGTGGTATCTGCATGTATAGCTTTCACATAAGTTAAACATGCAGTTGTATAACTCTTAAATATATTTAAGCACCTGTGTTGATCTAGGCACCATAAGGAAGTAAAATGGCATGTCCTCAATACCAACCCAAATTTCCATACTGTTCATATTTCTCATGATTTATGTTTTGATTATTTATTGCACTCATGCAGAAACACACTCACAGTGTTCTCCCGTAATACTATGAAGTTTCTGAGGAAAGGCTAATAGCTGACTAATGTTTATAAACCCCTATATTGAATATTTCTTGAGTAAACTCTGGAGGTGGCAACAACACTGACATAGGTAAACAAGGGTCACTAATTAATTATTCAAACAGCTTGTTTTCTAGTCTATGCTAGCATATCCATTTAGCTAATATTGAATCAGAAGACTGTGGCTTTTATTTCTGGCATTATTGCTGATTGTATGTTAACAAATCATATAACCTTTCTGCACATCAATTTCCCCATCAATTTCTAAAAGTAATGGCCAATTTAATCCAAATTCCATAAATAGCTATATGGATTCTTTCCTAGTAAATATAACCAAAATAGACAATTTGTAGTCTGCTTACTTTAGAGTACATTATTAAAAATAGATGCTATTAGCATTTCTCTGTTTTTAATGGTGAGACTTAAAGAATTTCTTTCCAGGATATATTCCTAAAATGGAATGTTTGCTCTTTATCACCACAATCTTTCGGTGCTCATAGGACATGTAGGAACTCGACGTTAAAAGGGAAAATTGAATAGGATTAGATGACAATGGTGGTAACATTTTTCACAGAGAAATCTTACTATGGAATAGGATTCTTCCAACTCTGGTGGTCCTGAACAACATTCCATTTTCCTGCCAGAGCAGAACTTGTAAGGTCAGGGTGAACTTGACATTCTCTGTGATGAGGATGGATGCATTTTACTTTGTCCTAAGTTGTGTCTTTAATAATATATTCCCCAAAATAATTTTATTCTTTCAAGAGAAAGAAATGAAAGTCATTTTTATAAAGATATATATTTTGTAGATAGAAATAACATTTAAAAATTATGTATGTATTCATACATTAAAGCACATACATTCAATAAACTGAGATACTTGTGTATGTGCTTATAAATATCTAAGGTAGCTCTTCCAACCTTTCTTTTCATGATCAAACATTTTAAAACATCAGGAAAAAGAATATCTCTCATCATACAACATAGAAATCAATATTCATGGTGTATGAATAGACACCTCAACCCTTTAGGTCAACTGAGCAGTTTTCCATGGAATACCACCAATCACTCTGCATATTTTGTCAATAATGGATAAGTGAAGGTGTGTTTCCTTCTTCAGAAAATACTTTTTCACTGTGATTACAAGTATTTCAATTATAAATTCATGGAAATAGGTATATTTAAATTTAATGCACCTGAAGACAAACATATTAAATATTCATTTTATTTTAATGATCTAAATTGCTAAGTAGTATAACTTGCCTTACATAACTTAACTGTGGCATATTTGTTTGCCTGTTCAGTTCTTTTAACCTCTAATTTTTTTAAAGAGAGAGAGAGAGAGAGAGAATTTTTAAATATTTTTTTATTTTTTTTAGTTTTTCAGCAGACACAACATCTTTGTTTTTTTGTATGTGGTGCTGAGGATCGAACCCGGGCCGCACACATGCCAGGTGAGCGCGCTATCGCTTGAGCCACATCCTCAGCCCCAAACTTCTAATTTTTATAGCAAGTTCATAAAAATTAGGCAGACGGTCATTATTATTGGCTTGGTTAAGTGACTGTGATTAGTTTTGGATTTCCCAAGTTAATTGTAGATTTCATGTTCTACTTCAATACCTTGAATTTTTATGAAAAATAATTGATAAAAATTTTACCCCAAATAATCCAAATGATTTAGTGGGTAAAGTTTTAAGAGGATTAAATAATTCATATTTATAAGAAATCATCCCTAAAAGTTAAGGATTGACATATTCAAGTATCAAAGGTGAAAAAGCAGAATAAATTTTAAAACAAATCCCAAATACCTGTCCCAACCAGTAAATGTAATGAGAAAAGGATATTCCCACTATTCAAAGGGTGAGGTATAGTGGAAGAGACCTCAAGTAGCATACATAAGGAACTTAAAAGTCAGTGGAAGACAAAATTAAGATTCTCAACACCATTAGACATCAGGAAAATGCAAATTAAAGCTATGAGATACCTCTATTTACCCATTAAAAATGCTAATAATTAAAGGACTGACAAAACCAAGTGTTGACAAGAATGTAAAGCAACTGGAGCTCTTCAACACTGTTGGTGGGAATACAAAATACTTTAACCATTTAAGAAAGCTGTTTGGAAAGTTCTTAAAGGTTAAATATGTTTTCTTATCACTTAGTCATTCTACTCCCAGATTTATACCCAAGAGGAATGAAAGCATTTAGTAATCAGTGCGTGGATGTTCATAGCAGCATTATTCACATGACCAAAAAATAACCCAAATGTCCATCATACCATTTGGTTCTATTCATAAAAAAATTCTAGAAAATTTTAGACTGCTGGTAAAAGTCAGATATGTGCTTGCCTGGGACATGGAACAAGAAAACTTTTGAGGCGAATGGAAAATGTTTCATATATTGATATGGCTTCATGAGTGCATGCATGTCAAAACTCATCGAATTGCATATTTTAAATGAATACTATTACTTGCACATAAATTGGACTTTGATAGAATTGAAAAAAATGAACACAGTCAGCTATGAGCAAAGAAAAAATGTATAGTAGTGAAAATACACCCTACAGTGAAGAGCAAAGACAAACAACCAAGCAGATAAACAAAGACAAATATGCAATTCAAGTAGAAGGAAAACTGTTCACTCTTTTCCCTCCACTATCTTCTCCCTTTCACCTTACTAAAAATATAAATCTGTGGAATTATCTGATAACTAAGTTTAGATTAGTAATAACAACAACACTTTAAATAATAACTGCATTTATAATTTATAGACTAATTATTATGTGACAGAATATACTACTAGGTGCTTTAAAGTGTATTCCCCAAGGTTTTGGACTTAATTAAAATTTCAGGGGTCAAAGAGAGGTCATCTATAATTTCCTGATTTTGTTCTTCCTCTCATTTCTTATTCTTTTCTTAAGAAACAATTTGTTTTCCCTCTGACGGTATGGCTCTCTAAACATTCAGAATCTGACAGCATGGCTCTCTATACATTCAGACTTCTTTCAGAGCCTTATCTTTTATTCCAAGAAGCTTTTAAAGAATTTTTCTTCAAAAAATAAATATCTTCCCTGCCTAAAGAGATGTCCATTTGAAGAAATATGCAGGCAGGCCAATTTTTTTTCCATCTGAAGAAATATGCAGGCAGGCCAAAATTTAGGATTATTTTCAGTGTTCACAATATCCCTATGGCATGGAAGTAATGGTCCTAATTTCCTTCTGAAGTAACAGAAATAGTTAAGGTTAAGAGAGTGTGCTTGAGTTCACACAAATACTAAGTGGCAAATCTAGGGTTTGGCTCCAGACCTTGCTGTCTCCAAATAGTGCATTTCCATCCCTTGTTGAATAGAGCTTGGGGACTTGCCCATCTGGAGTTAAAAGTGTCCAAAAGCATCTGAAGTTGATGATTAGCAGGATTAGTACACTTGGATTAGTAATTTGCTGGAACATCTAGAGTGAGGTATGGTTGGAAATACTGAACAAAAAGCAAGGGTGAGATTGGCATTCATTGATTAAAAAAAAATCAACTTTTATTTAACTTTACAATAAGTCAAGCACCTTGTCAGACTCCGAAGATCTTGCATCAAATATGACAAAGATTCTGACTTCTGAGTTTCTAATTGAGGAGGGGAGACAGACCCTTGGACCAGGCAGTGGAGCAGTGATTTGTAATACAGGAATGTGTATGTTATCCCAGAGCCTTAGTATTCAGTTGAAGAATGAGGATGAATGCAGCAATTGTTATAGTTAGGGAGGGGAGGCTGGAGGAAAAGATTTAAATGGGCCTTGGGTGTTACATTTAGGGATTTCAATTTTTCCCTTAAAACTTGGGGAACCATAGAGGGATCTACAATTGTGATACTGAAGGTCTGATAGATGGGCTGCAAATTGTCACAGGAACACCACCATCATTTTTTTGATTTGCTTTTTCTATTGTGCTGAGCAAGGTGTGAAGGTGCTTTCACTATCACACCCAGGAATGCATTTGCTTCTGCTGTTGATTGTACAGGTTGGCAAAGTTCACCTTTGGGTCTGAGAATAGTAGAAAGGATCTAGTAATTATTGAATACTAAGTATGTGCCAGATCCAGGGCTAGCTCATACTGTAAGTTATTTTGTTTATTTCTTAGAACTACTCTATAAAGGATGATGCTACACTCAGACATGGGTACTCCGGCAGGTAAATACCATGGTGTCTGAGGCATGGAGTAAGTTCCCCACACTTATTAGCTGGGTTGATCCATACCACTGGTTCGTCCAAGAGATTGAAAACAAAAATAATGGGTACCATTTTGAGAGAAGGAAGGCCTGAGCATATCTTCCATCTTTATTTTTCTACCATAGAAATCTTGCAGATATCATTATGTATTTCAGATGGTGTGATTCCAAGTTAAGAGAACAGCCAAACAAGTAAGAAATAAACCTCTATTTTTCAAGTCACTGAGATTTTGGTTATTTATTATTACAGTATATTCTTTCTAATATATTGTCCCTTAAAATGCATAATATTTATAGGTTTGTACACTCATTTATTTGGAGTGAGAAATACACTGGAAGGCTCTGTCTGCTTTGGAAAAGCAGAACTAAGGGCACATCACCACTTTATCAGAAGCCATGTGTGGAAAACCAATTCAATCAGCATCAGCACCAAAGTTTCAATCAATCCCTTGATCATCTAGCTCTGCTATGAGTAAGTTGTTCAAGTCCTAATGTTTAGTAAATCATTGCAGACTACAAATAATTTTGAATTATTTTATTGACTTGTTGAACCTTATCAGATGTTATTTATATTATTGAGTCATCAAAGAAAGCTTTTTTTATTTTTTGGTACCGGGGAGGGGAGTGAACTCTGGAGTAATAGAGCCACATCCCCAGACCTGTTCTGTATTTTATTTAGAGTCAGGGTCTCACTGAGTTGCTTAGCATCTCTCCATTGCTGAGGCCGTCTTTGAACTCGCGGATTCTTCTGTCTCAGCCTCCCAAGCCATTGGGATTACAGGTATGTGTCACTGTGCCAGGCCAAAGAAAGCTTCTTCATGTACAAATATTTTGCATTAAATTATTTCTCTTATGTTTCTTTTAGACCATTTCGTTCTCATACCACCCTCCCTTGCAGCAATTTCAAGGTGGGCAGACTAGGTTGCAGGAGTCTGCAGGGAATCAGTGACCCACTGAGGAGACTCACAGCCTGTCAGTGATAGAAACACAACCATGAGCCCCGTGCTTGTCATGCTAACAAGAGCTTTCCACTGCAGAAAGGTAACATTGGAATGTTTCACTCTCTGTTTTTTTTTTTTTTTCCCTAGCCTGAAATGCTGTCTTTGTGTGTTAGATTCTATGAGCTTATTTGTAGAATGAAACCCAACTGCATTTTTATTTACCTTCAATTAATAAATAGCTTTGGGTTGTTTACTAACAGCACACATTCTGGTTTGCACAAAGATTCTTTCAGACTACAACCCATAAGAGAATAAGAAGCCTTGCAAGTTGCTGCAGGCACCTTTTAAATCTTATTTGAGTAGGTGTGTCTGGAGGGTGAGGGGAACTATTTAGGTTCTTATTAGGTCCAACTTACCCAGAACTGACTTTTCTTCATTATTAGGGATTTTATAAACAGTCAAGCAGAGTGAAAAAAAATATTAGCTTGGAAATTTGAAAATGCTAAGTTTGAATTTCATGTTTGTTGTGTGATCATCAGCAATTCACTTAAATTCTCTTAGCCTCTATTCTCTTAGTTCTTGAATAAGAATAGGAAAATTTAGATTTTTTTCCCCAAAAGCAAATATTGCTTACTTCAGTAATTCACCCCAGAATAAGATATGCGGTTGCCTTTGGCACAGGAGAGCTATGAAGTTCTTCAACCTTCAGTGGCTTCAGTGAAGATCTTGGGAAAGGTCTCAGTCTTGATGCAGAAGGTAGACAATTCCTCATGACCATGGAAGCAAGGTCACTCTTAGGAAAATGCCCCTCTGCTTAACAGAAACTCTATATGCAGTGGGTTTCAGGACCCAGTGTGACAATAGGCAGAGGAACATCACTCTTTTTTTTTTTTTTTTAATCCTGATGATCACTGGAGATTCAAAAATATAGTAGCTTTATCAGTGACAGTGGCAGAACATTGTGGAGAGAAATCAAGGCCCTGTGTTGGCTGCTAAAGGTCAGCCATCATGGTAACCGCACCTATTGCCTATGACGGGATCATTGCCCTCTTTTGGCTGAAGGCAGGGGGCGAGAGGCAATGAGGAGGACTAACTCATTCTCTACATATGCTTTCCCTTGTTCCTAGTAAACCCTTAGGGTAGGAAAATTTGGAGAAGAACAAACTTTTCATTATATGTATGGAAATTAGAATATTTAAATTACAATATTATTTTCCCTTTGTAGCCTTATTTTTATTTTAAAAGCTGTTGAAGTTAAGCCTATGGCTACAATAATATCTTCTATTTATTAAGTCAATTGTAAGAATAAGGTAAAATAATTCATAGGCTAAGATGATTAGACAATATTATTCAGAGCCTGACCCCTCGTAGGCAGTCAAAAAGTGGCAGCAATCAGTTTTATTTTAAAAGTTTTTTTTTTTCCTTTCTTTGTCCCTTCCATACAGTTATGCCTAATATGCTTTGTTTTTTGGTTTTTTTTTTATTTATTTTTTATTATTGGTCTTTCAAAATATTACATAGTTCTTAATACATCATATTACACGGTTTGGTTCAAGTGGGTTATGAACTCCCAATTTTACCCCGTATACAGATTGCTGAATCACATCAGTTACCCTTCCATTGATTGACATATTGCCTTTCTAGTGTCTGATGTATTCTGCTGTCTGTCCTATTTTCTATTATCCCCCCTCCCCGCCCCTCCCCTTTTCTCCCTCTACCCCTTCTACTGTAAATCACTTCTTCCATTTGTATTATCTTGTCTTACGCCTCCTTTCCTCTTATATGTCATTTTGTATAACCCTGGGGATCGCCTTCCATTTCCACGCGATTCCCCTTCTCACTCTCTTTCCCTCCCACCTCTCATCCCTGTTTAATGTAAATCTTCTTCTCAAGCTCTTCATCCCTATCCTGTCCTTGTTGACTCCCCTTATATCAAAGGAGTCATTTGGTATTTGTTTTTTAAAGATTGACTAGCTTCACTTAGCATAATCTGCTCTAATGCTATCCATTTCCCTCCAAATTCTATGATTTTGTCATTTTTTAATGCAGAGTAATACTCCATAGTGTATAAATGCCACATTTTTTTTTTATCCATTCATCTATTGAAGGGCATCTAGGCTGGTTCCACAGTCTTGCTATCGTGAATTGAGCTGCTATGAACATCGATGTAGCAGTGTCCCTTTAGCATGCTCTTATTAGGTCTTTAGGGAATAGACCGAGAAGGGGAATAGCTGGGTCAAATGGTGGTTCCATTCCCAGCTTTCCAAGAAATCTCCATACTGCTTTCCAAATTGGCTGCACGCGACCACTATTTTAAAAGTTTTTTTTAAACAGATACCATTATTTAGGTATTTAGGATAATAGTTGGAGCACTGATAAGTTGTAAGTTTGCAAAGCCTACATTTTATATAATATTCTTTTTAAAATCTGCTCTTATTGATCTTAAAAACATTTTTCTCCTCTTTTCTGCTAACATTACCTGAAGCTGTCTGTGACCTTTACTTTCTCAACCTTTTGAATCCAAGCATATAACTTAACTGCCTTGAATAGTTTAACTATGTAATGGTCTTATCTCTCCAAGTAGAATATAAGCTCATGGAAGACAAGAGAACTGGTGATATTCAAATGATTTACAATGGGCACAGTACACACACCACTAATCTCAATGGATCCTGGATGTAAACAACCTGGTTGGTCATAAAGGCATTCACAGTCGAATACTGACTCATTTTACATTTCTTTGAATTCTTCATAATGCCTTCCACACTTTTATCAATAAATACTAACTGGGCATTTAAAGATTGGAAGTTTCTGAAACATGATATCAGGAGAAGATGGCTGGCTACCAAATGTCCTCATGATATTTATGAATTTTTCAAGATTATGATTATCTCGAAATATTCATCCCTGGTAGGTCTTCAGCTTGCTGGGCTCAGAAACCCAGGTTAAACTTACCCATGAATGGGGATTCCAGTTAATTTATCTAAAGTGAGAACTAGGCGTAGATGTGCACACTAGCCTTAGCAGTGCAATTCCTTAGGTAAAGGCATCCCGAAAGGATCCATGATTTGAATTACACTAAAGGAGAAACATTACACCAATGCTTAATTGATTTTCAACAAAGATGCCAAGGATGTTTAAACAAGTAAAAGATTAGCTTTTCAACTGGGAAAATTGAATAGATTCATAAAAAAATGAATAATTCTAGTCCCTTATCTCATACCATCAACCTAAAAGATAAGAAAAATGGATTGTAGACCTAAATTTAGTAGTTAAAAATATACACTTTCTAGAAAACAATGTAAGTGAAAATCTCATGACATTGGGTTAAACAATGATTTCTTAGGTCAGTAAAAGCACTAATTAATAAATTTGACTTTATCAAATTTAAAACACTTTTTTTTCTCTTTAAAGAAAGAAAATGAAAAGGCCAATACCAGGATGGGAGAACATATTACAAAACATATGTACTAATGGACTTTTCTTCTGAATATACAAAGAATACTTGTCAATAATAAGAAGACAAAGATCTGAGTAAAAATGAGCAACATATTTGAAAAAAGATTTCACAAAGAGATCTAAAAAATACTAATAGGCCCATTAAAAGATCCTGAATGCCATATTCATTGTGGAAAACACAAATTAAAACCTCAATAAGCTACCTCCACACACCCAGGAGAATGGCTATAATCCAAAAGTCTTACAATTCCAAGTGTGGTCAAGATTTGAAAAAAACTTTGGTCTAATGCCTACTTCCTAAATCCACTTTGAGTTCTGTGCAGGGTGAGAGATAGGGGTTCAATTTCATTCTACTAAATATGGATTTCCAGTTTTCACTGAACCATTTGTTGAAGAAGCTATCTTTTTTTCCAATGTATGTTTATGGTGCCTTTGTCAAGTATTAGATAACTGTACATATGTAGGTTTATGTCTGTGTCTTCTATTCTGTTACATTGGTCTTTATGTCTATTTTGGTGCCAATACCATGCTGTTTTTGTTTCTATAGCTCTGTAGTATAATTTAGTATCTGGTATTGAGATGCTTCCTGCTTTACTGTTTTTGCTAAGGATTTCTTTGGCTATTCTGGGCCTCTTATTTTTCCAAATGAATTTCATGACTGCTTTTTCTATTTCTATGGAGAATGTCATTGGGATTTTAATAGGAATTGCATCAAATCTGTATAACACTTTTGGTAGTGTGGCCGTTAATTCTACCTATCCAAGAACATGGGAGATCTTTCTGTCTTCTAATGGTTTCTTCAATTTCTTTTTTAGGTGTTCTGTAGCTTTTGTTGTAGAAGTCTTTCACCTCTCTTGTAAGATTGACTTCCAAGTATTATATTTTACTTTTTTGAGGTTATTGTGATGAGAGAGACTATAGAATGGGAGAAAATTTTTGCCACCTGCACCACAGATGGAGCCTTAATTTCCAGGACATACAAAGAACCAAAGAACTTAACACCAAAACCCCAAATAACTCAGTCAATAAATGGGCAAAGGAACTGAACAGGCACTTCACAGAAGAAGAAATATGATTGGTCAACAAATGTATGAAAAAATATTCAATATAGCAATTAGAAAATGTAAATTAAAACTACACTTGAGATTTCATGTCACTCCAGTCAGAGTGGCAATTATCAAGAACACAAGTAACGGGCTGGGGATGTGGCTCAAGCAGTAGCGCGCTTGCCTGGCATGTGCGCAGCACTGGGTTCGATCCTCAGCACCACATACAAATAAAGATGTGTCCGCCGAAAACTAAAGAATAAATATTAAAAAAATCTTTAAAAAAAAAAGAACACAAGTAACAATAAATTTCGTTGAGGATGTGGGGGAAAAAGTACACTTATACATTTCTGGTGGGACTGCAAATGGGTGCAACCACTCTGGAAAGCAGTATGGAGATTCCTCAGAAAACTTGGAATGGAACCACCATTTGATCCTTGGCTTATACTTAAAGGACTTAAAATTAGCATAGTGATGCAGCCACATCAATATTTATAGCAGCTCAAATCACAATAGCTAAGTAATAGAACCAACCTAGGTGTCCTTCAACAGATGAACGGATGAATAAAATGTGATATATATATATATATATATATATATACACACACACACACACACACACACACACACAATGGAATATTACTCTGTCATAAAGAAGAATGAATTTATGGCATTTGATGGTAAATGAATGGAACTGGACATTATTGTGCTAAGTGAAATAAGCCAGACCCAAAAAACCCAAAGACCACATTTTCTCTCTGATTTTTGGATGTTGACACAAAATAAGAGGAGGAGGAAGGAAGAACAGAAGTTCATTGGAATAGACAAAGGGAACGGAGGAGAGAGAGAAGGGAAGGGAGGAGAGATGGAAATAGAAAAGACAGTGGAATGAATCAACATAGCTTTCCTATGTTCATATATGAATACATGCATATACAACCACAAGAATGGTATCCTAATTAGCATGAGTTATACTTCATGCATGTATAATATGTCAAAATACCCTCTACTGCTATGAATATCTAAACAGGCCAAATAAAAACAAAAGACTGAAATTCTCATACATCATTGGTGGATATGTAAAATTATACAGTCACTTCAGAAAGCAGTTATAGCCACACAGATATTTGTTCAGAACTGTTCATGAGCTGGGTATGGTGGCACACACCTGTAATTCCAGTGACTTGAGAGGCTGAGGCAGGAGGATCACAAGTTCAAGTCCAGCATCAGTAACTTAACAACATCCTAAGTGACTGAGTGAGACCCTGCCTCAAAATAAAAGTATCAAAAGGGCTGGAGTATAGCTCAGTGGTAAAGCACCCCTGGTTTAATTTCCAGCACAGAAAAACCAAAACAAAACTGTTCAGGCGGCTCACTCATGCAATCTACATGTCCCGAATCCAGGGAATGGATAAAATATACACATCCATAAAATGGAATGTTACTCAAGAATTATGTTTCAAAATTGGCCTACTGATACCTATAAAAACATGGATAGACTTCAGATATATTATGCTAAAGTGAAAGAACTTCAACACAAAGACTGTATTCATATGAAAATTTTAAAAATAGGCAAATTCATATAAATGAAAGTGAATTTGTGGTTTCCTAGAACTAAGAGTTTATCTAGGGAATTGATTGAAAATGGGTTTAATAAAATATTTTGGGTGATAGAAATGGCCTAAAACTGCATAAATTTACTAAAATTCATTCAACTTTACACTTATAATGAGTGATTATTATGATATGAAAATCATACTCAGTAAAATCATAAAGAAATTCAAGGGTCAGAGTGGGTTTTTGAGTAAGATCTTTGGGGTATCAAGCTTTGCAGTTTTGACTGTGTTTTTCCTGCAACAGAAATGTTCACTTCCCATAGTAATATTTTGCTAAAATATTCCTTGTTCTATCCATCCTGAACAATGGAGGTTGGAATCAGAAATATACTTATGTGATTCCATAGATTTAAAATTCTGCGTTAGCCAAAGTCCATTCAATATAAATACATTCGTTTTTATTATGTTGATATAAGCAATATTGTTTTTGTCTGAGGATCATTTTATCTGGGATGAGTTGGTGTTTTTCTACTCTGATTCATTTCTTGTCAATTTTCTGGTTTAATAAGAGAGCAATTTTACCTCTTAGTTCTAGTAGTTTATAGCTTAACTTGCTTTCAAAGGAGATAACTCAATTCTGAATTCTCATATCTCCAAGTTACTGAAGCCTATTTTAATTGTGTACTGACGGGCAACTATACACACACAAATTACCACTTTGTTAATAATCTATATAATTTCCTTTTACCTAGAAAAATATTACCTGGATTTCTCACAAACTTACAAATAAATCTTTACCACAGTTGAGTTTTGTAGATGTGGAAAATAGTATTTAAATGGGGGAATACAAGCCACAGATATTCTTTATGGGTAATCATAAATTTCTCCAGGTAGAAGTGGCACACTGAGCTATATTTTACTCATTCTTTGAAACCAGAAAGGGTGGGGAAGTGGTGGAAAACATGAATATATTATGCAAAGTCGGGAATTTATTTCTCAAAAATATAGGTAAAGTATTTGGGGCAAGGATTTAAAGAATAAGAATTTTTAAGTGCTGGTTGGTTGTTTATAAATTTATTTTTCAAGTCAGCAAGATGATTCAAGGCAACACTAATGAATGAAACATTACTTTCCAGCAAATCCAGGATGTGGTTGCTGCAGCCTTTCAGAACTGGCTTCCCTCCCTGAAAATTGACGGTGGAGATCATGAGTGTGTTCTTTTCTGAGGCTTCATCCATCATTCTACCATTGCTTGTGTGGAAATCATGAGTTGATATAACCAGGTCTAGTTTGAGGAGGATGACATTGATAAACAGATCAGATTCAAACACACCATAAATATCACACAATGCCTCACACTCCGGACCAAGGCGATGCCTGGGGAACCAGTGTGTCATCCTATGTGGTGCTAGGATTGAACTCAATGCCTCACACTTGCAAGGCAAGTGCTCTACCATTGAGCTACAACTCCAGCCCTTGAAATGAGGTTTTTACATCCACCTCTATTAAGAAGAAGCAATGTGTATGAAGTTTGGCTAATCAGGCTATGCATAGCACAGACAGATAGGATGCAATATGTATACAACACAAATTAAAAAGCATAGATATTTGGGATTAGTCCTTATTCTAATTGGGTATGCAATCAAACCATTTGGAGATAGATAGTACTTGGAATTGTGTATCCCAATTAATTTTGGTCCTGGATGTTTCTGGTTGAGAAGATTTGCACTTCAATAGGGATTGGAAATACATGAATTTAGGGTATTGGCAAGAAAACTGGAAAATATAAAATATCACAAGTACGTAGATTCTTTGGATTAATGTAAAATTGATTCTCTGGATGTTTGAACTATGTGAGTCAGTAAATTTCTAGACATCCTTGTCAAAACTGGACCACAGTCCCTGTGTTACATGTGACCAAGAGGAGTGGTAGTGAGATAGGGATTGGGGCATAAAGGAAGAGGTACTGAGTTGCAAAGGAAGCACCCAAGAACTAATGAGATGCAAGAAGCATACAAAAAGCACTGAAATACAGAAAGCAGCCCTGAACAGTTGCAACACCTGAATGACCCAGCTCACGGCTTGGGTCACGGCCCTTGTCTGCAAGAGTAACATGATGGTGATGCTTAAGCTCAGTAAAAATTGGCTCAAAATTGTATAACTCTGCCCCATGTTTGCATAACTCTGTCCCCCCAAATTGTATAACTCTGCACCACCTCTACTTCAGCCTCTAGCAATAGTCACTCCAAATGTGAACACCCCCATACCAAAGGTTGCTGTTTCTCCCTCTGGAGAATGCCTGCATTCTTCCTGAATGTGTATTCCTTGCCTTACCGGCAAAGGTTGGTGTCTCTCTGTCTCCCTCTGTATGTCTCTGTCTCTGTCTCTGTCTCTCTCTCTAATTGCCCACATTCCCCTTGAAGCAAACCTCTGTATATGGCTTTGACTGGAACCTGCTGAAATTCTTTTTTGGTCTGTATGTCAAGAACTCTGCTGGTCCTGAGTTCTCTCCAGGAACTCTTTGGATCCTTTTTGGAGACATTTCTTCTCCCCTGACAGTAGCCTGTGTTTCTGCTGCTGTATGTATGAGGTCAGGAATTGAAAGTGATAAGTAACACAACACTGCAAGTGGAGCAAAAATCTTAAGTGTCACAAGGTTAGCCATGATGGTACTTACATTATATAATAATATCTGATATGTTATTTGATGTTATTATATATCACAATATTATTTTTCTACATCTGTGTCCATAAATAATGAGTAATAGCTGATGTTAGTATTACATAACTAGTGTTTACTGAGCACTTAGTAGGTACCAAGCTTGATTCTTGAAAATAACCTTGTGAAAGAAGTGTTACGATCATCTCCATTTTGTAGATGCAAAAATCGAGGCATCTATTTGAAAACACATCTCAACCGTATTTTTAAGACATATTAATCCAATTGTTAATGCTTACTGATATGTAATATTCTTTCAGAAATATTCATCATGATTTATCATATTCCCCTGGAGGGTATTTAAAGAGCTGCTGATTTTTCACTATTACAAGCTGTGCTGCAACGAACACTGTTGGCACCTCTCCTTGTTAACAATCACTTTCTCTCCAATTCAAATGTTGTATCTCACCTGTGCTTTTTTTAGTTGAGATGAAGTGGTTAATTAAAAACCTTCTCATCAGTATACCCAGGACTATCCTATGTACATATACAAATATACCACAGTGAATTTCACCTTTATGTATATTTATATTGCATTAATTTAAAAAAAAAACTAAATGTAAATAGAAAACCAGCTATGTAGAATAGAGGGAAAGGAATAGGGGAATAGAGGAGGGGAGGGAAAGGGGAAGTATTTGGAACTGAATTGGAGCACATTAAAATTCCATGTTTGTGGGGCTGGGGTTGTGGCTCAGTGGTAGAGTGCTCGCCTAGCATGTGTGAGGCCCTGGGTTCGATCCTCAGCACCACATAAAATAAATAAATAAAATAAAGATATTGTGTCCAACTACAACTAAAAAATAAGTATTAAAAAAATTTTCCGTGTTTGTGTAATTATATCAAAAGGAACCCCAATATTATGTGTAACTGTAATACATAAATAAAAAGTGAAGAAAAACTCACTGATATCTGATTGATGAGTGTTAGTTTAATTCTTCGTTAGGCTTTGCATCTTAAGAGGGTACTTGTTAGCTGAGTTTCAACTATTATGGTTGATATAATCAGGTAAACAGTTTCAAAAATATAGACTTAAGGAGGAAGGAGAAAGATGTAGTTTTGAAAACTGCATATGTGTGTCTTCAAAGAGATTTTCCTGTTGCTTTCAGAAGTCCTGCTATCCATCCGCTAGGACTGAACTTTCTCTCCCATATCATGGAAAACTGTCTCCATAGCAATTTGTCTCAGCATCAGTATTCTACAGTGGTTCATGTGCTACCCGAATCCCCTTCAGTTCTCTTTTTCCAGCCTTGTAAACAGTAAATACATAGATAGAGTATTTATTGGATTACAAAATACTCTGGAATATAATAGCCAAGTGACCTTAAGACATGGGAAAAACATATTTATAAATCTTTGTAACCATGGGGTGAATATATTTGCATCACAAATGGGATTTTCTCTGCAGCCCAGTTAGCCTTGCTCTTCAATATTTTAAGATGCTTGCCCTTTGAATAGAGATGGTCCAGGTGAAAGCATCAGAGAGTTATAGACCTGAAGCCTAAGAATATTTCATGGTATGACAACTGCAGTAATTTATTTATGGAGAGGCTTTGCTAGTCACCTTTTTGAGGGATGAACTCACTGTATGAACTCAGTTGTCTTTTTGTTATTTAATGTATTTTATGTATGTAGGGGGATCCTCATAAATTTCTCCATGTGTGGCACAGATGTTGTTTCAGAATAGAACCATGGGTCCCCAACTTCACAGGAAGAGGAGTACAAATTCCCCTTAACAGCCCCACATCAAAGAAGAACACTGACCGTGAACACCTGGCTTTAATTCTAATGCTTGGAGACTTGGTAGGATTTAAAAAAGTATCACAAAAGGAAATAATAGCAATTATGGATCTCATCATGTAGTAAGATAATAATAATATCTTCTATATGAATATGATTTTTTTTTCAAATGAATTTTTAAAAAAAAATCAACTTGTTTCGTAAAACTGAATGGTGTGGTTAATTGATACCTAGTGCTACTTAGACTTTACTACTCAACAAACATATTCTTATCTTTCACTCGTAGAGCTGTAGAAAGAAAAATGGCTTCGTATGTGTAGAACACTGCCTGTAAGAAGAAAGTCTGGCCATGTGGTAAGCCTTCTGCATTGTGATTCTATTTTTAAGGAATCACTTGACAAGTGACCACAAGTGAGGATAAGAGGCATTGGTCACTTTAGAATTTAAGTATAGGAGAGAATTTAGGTCTAGTATATCTCCATCTGGGACTCTAGGAGTGGCAAGGAACAGTTTCATGGCCTGGGTCTGCCTAACCCTCCTTTCTTCCACATCTGAAAAGAGAAAAAAATATAGCTTGACACAGACGATGGGACATCATCCTTTAGAGAAGTATGGATTATACAAGTAGTATCCACTTCCTCCCCAAGAAGAAGGGATTATGTGATATACTGTCTTAACTTCCTGTAAGAGTGTGTCCAAGTTGCCCTCCCTGCCTACCCACTCCTCATACTGGTGAAGGGCTCAGAGTGATGTGCTAGAAAATGCTGAGCCTCTGAACTGATCATCTGTTCTTTAGGCTACAGCTTGGAGAAAAGTACCAAAGGAATGTAACAAAGTTGAAAAAGAGATTCCCAAGGTGCAGCCTATAGGCCTGTTCAGCAGGGCAAGAAGGATATGTGAGTACAACTGACGGCAAGTGAGGAGGTGGTGCAGGATTGAGCTTCTGCAACCACTGTCCCTTCCAGGTGCTGTTCTTGGGCAAAGGGAGCCGAACAGGAAGGGAAGGTGGGGTGGATCACCTGGGATAGGGCTTCAGGAGAGAAGGAGGAGGCTGAGCTTCATGCATTGATCCCATGTCACGGCGGAGTCAAGCAAGGAGAAACCTCCGGTGATCCCACCCGAGAACCCCAGAATGCCTTCCTGGTTGGAGAGGAAAATGAGGGCCGGAGAGTAATGGCTTGACAAACCAGAGAGGCTGATTTCCAAGGAGAAGTCTCTTTTGGAATGTCTTCTTCCCTCTCCTTCGTTGCTGTTCCAGCTGCAGGAAAGTCAGGACAGTGGAGGGGAATACTGTGAGAGAACAGACTCCATGCTCCTTTTCCACCTGCTGCCGAGCACCCCAGACCACCAGTTTAGCCTATCCAGGATTAGACTGGAAGAGATCTGGGAATCGAACACAAGATTCAAGTTTTCAAAATCAGTCAGAAATTTGTAAAATTGAACTAACACTAGGAAGTCTGAAATCCAATGGAAATGAAGACTTTGACAAAATTTTTTTTTAATTAAAAAAAATCCCTGAAACAACATTTTCATGGTGATACCATGAACCGATACTCCCTGATAAAATCAGTTAATGTGGTTATTTGTTGTTTATTATCAGTGATTCTCCCCTTACAGGACTCGATGTCCTCTTAGAAGTCATTTCTCTATTTGGATCTTTTGAGAGTTTCACTCAGTCCTGGCAGAGGTGAAAGTTGGCCTGCTTTCTATCTGGCTAATCTTAAATTGTTCATGCATTTGTTCATTTAGTTGCTCTACATTTATTGAGCATTTAGTGTGCCAGACACTGAACTACTGAACCAGACTCTTGGGATAATTAAACTAGCCAAATACTCAGCTCACATGATTTCACATGGAATAAAAAAAAAAAAAAAAAAAAAAGCAAGAAACTTGTTATTGCAGCTTTGGTGTCACTGGCAGACACTACACAAAATAAATTGTGGGTTTTACAACTAAAGAGCATTCTGAACTGCCTGGCAGAAATAATTGTGAGCCTGTACCCTGGGTTTTCTGGGACCATCTTGGTTACTTGTAATTTTATTTTATTTTTCAATAAAGTAAATTTATTCAATATGTAGCTAAATGCAATTTTTTTTTATGAGTTTGTAACACTTTTCATTTAAATTTATAAAGGGCGAAACATCCTTTGTTAAACCCCATGCCTCAGTATTTTATTTGAAAAATGTGGACACTTAATGCTGTAGGCTTTTTAAACAAGCAAATTTAGACCTAGATTATAATGACAAAAATATGAACATTATTGCTTCCTGGAAAGCTAGCTTTCCTGGCAATTGCATCTCTTAGAATATGACACATTGTGAAGGTATCAAGTGCTGCAGCTGAGGCCAGAGTTTGCCTTCTTGCCAACTTTAACCCGTAGCAACGCGCTATCCACTGATACTCTGTTTGGAACATAATGAATTGATGAAACTGAATCTTCACTAAGGTCACACTTCCTGCAAGATAAGATGAAAGAAGGTGGAGGGAGAGAGTTGAGAGACAAGAAGAAAGGAACTTTGAGATGGATAAAAGAGAGAGAGAGAGAGAGAGAGAGAGAGAGAGAGAGAGAGAGAGGATGAAATCATTTGTAACCAGCTCAGCTCTTATCTCAAAATAATTTCTTGCAATGGCCATTCAGGAAGCATGATTAGGATAATAATCAGCCATTGTTTTTAGATTCCTTTCAGTTTTATTGTGGAATAATTTAATTAAAATACATTTTTATTACCCTTTTACAGCCTCTGTCTATTCTCTCTCCTGCAGTAATTTCCTGGAAAAAAAAAAGATGCATGACATCCTGTGGGCATCCCAGATAGCTTTTCAATCATCCATTCATATCTTCTGAGTTAGTTTCATTTTGCCAAAGGAATCCTTTTCGTATTTGGCATTCTTGTCACTGAAAATGAGTAGTCTGATTATCTGATGTACTGCATAGTTATGGGGGAAAAATTCCTTCAAATCTTGATTTAATATCATCTTTGAATGTGATAGGCTTAGAAAACAGAAGCCTTTCAGTAACAAGGTTCTTTTAGAAATATGTCTTTCCACTTTCCCAATACTAATAGGCAGAACCATGTCCCGATGGTGGCTTAGTTGTGAACACCAGTGAATATGATACCTTACTCTGCAAAAGGGACTTTCATATGTGATAAATTTAAGGACCTAGACATGGAAAATTATCCCGTATGAAATAGGCGGGTCCAATATAATCACAAGAGTTCTCAAAACTGGAAAAGGGATGCAGAAATCAGGTCAGAGAAAGAGATGTGTGATAATGTAAGCAGAATGACAGAGAGGCTTTGCTCCTGGCATTGAATAAGGGCCATAAACCAAGAGATGGGTGTCCCCTCTAGAAGCTGGAAAAAGCAAGGAAAACAAATTGTCCTCTCAGGGGCTCCACACAGAATGCATCTCTGCTAACACCTTGATTTTAGCCCAGTAGAATCCATGCCAGATTTATAAACTACAGAACTGTAAGAATAAATTCTTGGGGCTTACAGTCTCTAAATTACAGCTGCAAGAGAAAATTAATACACCAAGTAGTTCTTCCGAGTATAGGTTGAATTCTCAACTTGCTAGCTTGTAATTGCACTATTTGGTACAAGTCTTCCTCACCTCACTGGCCTTTAATTACAATATTTCACATAACTGAAGATGCGTTATTACCAGAAGGTTTCTCACATCTCTCCACTTCCTTTTAATTGTTGCCCTTTTGGAAGTCAATTTTCAGTGGCAACATCCTTAAACTTGGACTGTTCTGTTACTACTTAGTCTCACATCTATTTTTAATTGAATTTGTCAGTAGATGGAATACCCAAGCTAGATGGAGCTTTATGGATTTTATAGCAGTTGACAAAATGGTAGGAACATCTTCCTTCATTTTTACTTGGAAGATTTCCCTTTATTTGGATTATAAAATTGAAGTTGTCTAGGATTGCTCTCTTGTTGTGCTGCTGTCATGGTGAATATTCTATGGCCAAAAATGTTCTCTAAAAAATACACTTTTTCTTTCTTTCTTTCTTTCTTTCTTTCTTTCTTTCTTTCTTTCTTTCTTTCTTTCTTTCTTTCTTTCTTTCTTTCTTTTTTTTTTGGTATTGGGGATTGAACTCAGGGGCACTCAACCACTGAGCCACATGCCACATCTCCAGCGCAATTATGTATTTTAGTGACAGGATCTCACCGAATTGCTTAGTGCCTCAACTTTGCTGAGGCTGGCTTTGAACTTGTGATCTTTCTGTCTCAGCCTCCCAAGTCACTGGGATCACAGGCTTGTGCCACTGTGTCCTGCAAGAAAGCCAATTCTTTGGAGAAAATATTTGTTACTCTCTGGGACCAGGGGAATCCTAGCTTAATTTAATTGGCAACCTCACTAATTAGAAGCTACAGATCAATGTGAAACCAGGATTCACTCATGTAGAAGTGCGTTTTTTAAGCACTTTATGCATGCAGTTTTGTACAATTTCTATTACCCTGTAAAACATCGATGTTAAAGTTTCTCAGGTTTCAGATTTTTAACTGCAAAATTTGTGGCAGTAGATTGATTTCAAACAGCAATGTTAACATAGCATTAAGTTTTTCAAAAGTTGAATGGTGAGTGTGTGTGTGTGTGTGTGTGTGTGTGTGTGTGACAGTGTGTGTGTGTGTGTAAGAGAGAGAGAGAGAGAAAGTTAATGAGAAGTAAAAAGTTTTGATGAGACAAAGTGATCTTTCCAAAAGACTGATACTATTTCAAGGAACACTTTTTAATTTGAAATCAGGATATACCAAATAGGAAGCAAAATAATAAAATCACAAAAACCTGGGTTGTAAAGGTCTCTCTCACTGCTTCCTGCTTCTTTTAACTTTTTTCACCCCTTTAATCCCTCAGTCTGCTCTCTAGGAAGAGGACTTTGACTTTGCAGAAAATTTAAATAACTACATGAAATAACTCCATTGCCCTCCCAGTAACAACCAAGCATCTTTTCAAATGCAAATGCACACAAATTTGCCTTTACCCTGTCCTTGTCTTTCTCATTGTAATGAGATGGTTCTGCTACCTAAATTTTGGATTCTACCTCCTGTGGCTTGCTCCAGAGTTTTGTTGCTTGTTCTTCTTGCTCTGGATAGTACACATTTCTCTTAAATGTTTAAGAAGGGACACATTTCTGCTATGGTCTGAGTGTGTCCCCTCAAATTCATGTATTGCAAACTTAATCCCAAATGCAATAATGTTGAGAGGTGGGTCCTTTGGGGAGGAATTTAGTCATGAGGCTCTGCTCTCATGAATGGACTGATGATGCCAAAAAAGGGTCTAGTATTAGTAGGTTCCCCTTTTCTTACTTCTTGTCTTCCAACGTGTGAGGATGCAGCAAGAGGGAAGAGGACGCATCAAAGGTGGCAACTTGATCTTGGACTCTCCAGCATTCAGAAATGTGAGAAATAAACTTATGGTATTTATAAATTACCAGTTTTAGGTATTCTGTGAGAACAACACAAAACATAGTAAGACACTTATCATCATCTTTTAGTCCTTTTCCTGTCCTCCAAAGCCAAATTCCTTTAGATTGCTTCTGAATTTGCCTCAGTTTGGCCTTTGATCCCCTCAATGGTAATATTTCTTTCTCTTAATTGAAGGAACACTTTCTTTTCTTGTCTGGCTTTGGACACAGCCTCCTTCTCCAGCATTCTTTTCTTGAATTCTTTGATAATATACTTTCTTGGCCTTTATTTTTTTCTATTTATGCATTTATACTTTTCCTATTTCTATTTTGGGTTCAACCCTTGTAGCTAATTATGGTCTGATACAATTACTTTTCCATTTTGGGCCCATCTCTCTCCCTACTCTACATGCTCCTAGATAATCTACTCTTGTCTTTACTATCAGTTACCATCTCTAAGCTGGTAAGTCCCAAAGATCTTTTCTAGCATAACATTTCCTGTATTTCACACATGAGTATCCATTTGACTACTTAGCACTTGCTCTTAAGCAGCTAAAATCGACCCAAACCAAATGTTCCCAGGAATATACTTGCAATTACTCTGCTATCCTGTTCCTTCACCTTGGCCTATTTCAAGCAAATGCCATCAGTAATGCCATCAGTGAATGCTCCAGCATCTATCCCCATAGGCAGGCCAGAAACTAGGAGTCACCTGAGAAAAATTCCTGTAATTGACTTCCCCAATCCTATTCAGCTCCAGGCCCTGTCATATTTTACTTTTTAAGGAAATCACTGAAATAAATCTAACACTCATTTTCTCTTTCAATTTCAGATTCATCTAAGCTACCACCCTCACTACTTCCCTTCCGGTACATTTTCAGTAACATATCTAGGAGCGATCTCTTCGTGATGCAAATCTGAGCATGTTATTTTCTGAGCTGAAACTTTTTGAGGACTTCTTACTGCTACAAGGACAAGGACAGGATTACTTCCCATGCTCTGGTGACACTTGAATTCTAGCCCCTCACTACCCATCTGGTGTCGGAATGCACCATACCCCCGTTCTTCTTCTTGACTCTAGAAACATTTTCCTTCTTTCAGCCTGATGTACATGTGTAGCAACAGGGCTATTATAGCCACTTGGACACTCTCAGAGCATTTCTTTCCCTACTGAACCCCTACATACCCAGATCATCTCTTCATGAACTCCTTCTTTGAATGTTCACTAGGCCAGGTCCTCTCCATGAAAACGTGGATTTTTCCTTTATAACACTTGGAATAGGTACAATGTAAAAATATTTATCTAATTATATGATAAACAACCACAATATATAGTTTCATAAAATGTGTAGTAGATATAATGCCATTGTATCCCTTCAGCTTAGATAAAGTCCATTGGCAAGATGCCTAGGAAAAGTACTTGTTGAACAAATACAAAAAAAAAAAAAGACTTAAAAATTATTCTAATCTGATTTAAAGAGCGGTATACTGAGTGCCATAGAGATGAATCACTGAAACTGATACTCAAGTTCCACAATTCCAGTTTTGGGATGAACTTATAGCATAATTCTAAGTTTTAAAATGCATTTTATGCTCTTGCTTTGGTTTGGATGTGATTGGTGCCCCTAAGATTTATGTGTTGGAGGCTTATTTCTCAGTATGACAGCACAGAGGTGGTGGGATCTTTAGGATGTGAGGCCTAGTAAGAGGTCACAAGACTGGCCCCTTCCTATGCTCTGGCTTTCCATCTCTGTGTGATTGCATGCTCCTACAGGTTTTCCTGCCAGAGGCCAAATTAATAGAGCCACTTAATTTTGAGCTTTCAGCCTCCAAAATTTTGACCTAAATAAACCTCATCTAAAATAAAATTAGCTTGCCTCAGGTATCATGTTACAGTAATAAAAATTGGCTAATATACCTTGACTACTACTCTACAAAAAATTAGAGTTGCTATCAATTACTTTGATAATTATCTTAATAGTGATGACATAGGAAGAATTACAAGTAAAGTCTATATTCATTGACTATTATAATTAGTTAACTTTCATGGACAATGACCCAAACCCAAACTTTGTCCAAATTTTTACAGATTATAAAGCTTCTTATGTGACATCAAATTTTCTACATTGAATCAATCTAAAAACATGAGCACAACATAGAAACTAGTTCTATAGGCAGTTTATTTCTGGGTTGGCCTGGCTAAAACTACAAGTTTAATAATGGCCAACTCTTCTCTTTATGGAAGCTTGCTGGCCATTTGCTTATTTGTTTTCTGATCAATTACCACGCATTTCCTCTTCCAATCTGTGTTGCAAGGAGTTACTAGCTTCTAGGCAGAATTTATCAATGGGAAGAGAAGACTAAAGGGTAAGAGAAGAAAGACTTTTAAGGTCATTTCCCCTGAGTTCATGTTAACTTAGGCAGCAGCTGAATCTTCTCCCTAACTTCAGCTGTGTTATGGTTTGGATGTGAGGTGTCCCCCAAATACTCACGTGTGAAACAGTACCAGAAGGTTCAGAGGAGGAATGATTGGGTTGTGAGAGTCTAAACCTAATCAGTTAGTTGATCCCTGATGGGATTAACTGAGCATTGACTGGGGGCAGGTGGGGTGTGGCTGAAAGAAGTGGTTCATTGGGGGCGTGGCTATGGGGTATATATTTTGTATCCCAAGATGGAGACTCTCTGCTTCCTGATCACAGTGGTATGAACTGCTTCCCTCTGCCACCTTCTCCCCCCATGATGTTCTACCTCACCTTGAGCCCTAAGAATTGGAGCTGACCTTCTATGGAATAAGACCTCTAAAACCCTGAGGCCTCAAATAAAATTTTTCCTCCACTAAAATTGTTCTGGTAGAGACTTTTAGTCACAGCAGTGAAAAAGCTGGACTTTAAAACAAGCTCCTACTAGATAATGTTTTTTGCCCCTATTGCATATTCCTGGCTTGAGGCTTCAGTAAAATCACATTTTTCCTTTCTTTAGTTCTTTAGGGTGATACTGACTTTTCTGCTGTTGCTGAACTGTGCGATGTTTCATGATCACCTCTTCAGTTTTCTGGCTCTTTAAACATTTGTGTAATGATTTGCCTATATTAAATTTCCTTTATGTGAAATACTTAAATTAGTTTGCATTGTTCCATATTTGAGTGATATTTTTTTAAATCAGAATTAGTCCTAGGAAACAGATCCTAAAGAAGGAATTCAGCTTAGATTGCTTTCTTCTTTTATCTTGAACACAGTGAAGAACCTCTTTCAGGTAGAAAATGAGTCACATAATTAAGGTGTTCCATCAAGTGACATCATGACACTGTTACCTGGTGTGTTTGGGATGATGTGCCAACTGAAAGAAAGTCTTTGGGTGAAATAAGTAGCTATTGCATCTGACTGTAAGAATGAGCCAGTTATTTCTGATTGTGCTGGACTGCTTACAAAATACTACTACTACTACTACTACTACTAACAACAACAACAACAACAACAAGCCTAGAGCTTTAAACTCTAACTTCACAGGCCCATCAGAGAACCAGAGAGCTTCTGTGATTTTTAGAAGTTCTTATGAGGAAAATCATGGTTGAGGACAGGAACTATATGTAGTGTAGTTACTATGCAAGTTGAAAACCCAGACAGCTGTTTATTATGATAGTGTCAAGCCATTAATTTTAAGCAGTTTAACTATTAGAGTTGGGATGGGGGATATTTAAGTAAATGTAGTTGAACTTAAGAACCTGGATACAATATATACCCCAATTTTTATTACCAGCAAACACAATTGTGTTTAATGAAGTTCATCTTTCCTTCCTTCCTTTCTTCCTTCTGTTCCTCCTTCCCTCCCTCTTCCCCTCTCTCTCTCTCTCTCTCTCTCTCTCACACACACACACACACACACACACACACACACACACACACAAGGACTGAACTCAGGGGTGCTTAAATACTGAGCCATATCCCCATCCCTTTTTTATTTTTTTATTTTGGGGCGGGTTCTTACTAAGTTGCTTAGGGCCTTGCTAAGTTTCTGAGGCTGGCTTTGAACTTGTGATCCTCTGTCTCAGCCTCCATTGTCTTCCTTTTCTTAAAGAAACTCTAATTTATTCATCTGAAGAAGTTGCCTTCAAAGGAGATGACTGCTCCTTTATGAACTCACCAGAATCATCTCTCATTGCAAATGAATAATTAAAAAATCAGTATAATCATGTATAGTGATTATAGTGGAGTGCTACCATCTAAGATTATCAGGATGCAGGTAATCATTACTATCACATTTATGTTTAACTTACTGCTTCTCTGGGTTAAAAAGCTGATATATCTTCTAAAATAACTGAGGATTTTCATAAATTTTATCAACTAATAATTCCATTGGAGCTGTTTTTCAGGTGTGACATATTTATGGATTAACTCAACACAACCCCTAGCACCTGGTATGCAACTACTAATCTGATAAATACAGTTTCCTAAACAAATTAACAAGGATTATATATAAAAAAATGTTTTACCTGGAAGGGGCAGTAGTATACATTCCCCCTCTCACCTAAGAGCCATCTGTACATCTCACAGAATGTCTCACTGTCACTGCATTAATGACATTATGCTGATTGGTTTTGGTGGTGAGCAGGTAGCAAGATTTGTCTGCTAGAAAATGGGAAAAAAATCCTCAGTCATCAATGATTTCATTGAAAAATTTTTATAGGAATGACAAGTTCCTAAGCCTCATACTTCCTGTTGAAGACAGAGGCACACATGTACTCTGTGGCTCTTTATGACATTTGGAGGCAATAATAAATAATAATTGGTTTACTGTTCTGATTCATATACCACGTATGTTCATATGACCACTAGTTTTCAGGAAAGCTCAGAGAATTTTTACTGAAGACGTAGGCTTTCATACAAGTACAAATCACTTGGATATTTGGAAATTAAGTTCTAGAAGATGCTCTTGTGCTGTGGCATGTAAGGATATAGTTGTTGTAAGAATCTGAGACATCTCCTTATGTACATTTCATGTGCCCTTCTGAACTTTTCAAGCCCAATTGCACATATAGTTCTTTCATTCAAAAATAGTCACTGTACAGATCTAAACTTATAGCTTAGTAAACCAGATATTATCTATTTCACAACAGGCAGATCAGAATGCATTGTTGTTCCATGTCCCACAGTCAATTTCAACAACCCAGTATTCAGCAAGTTGTATAAATAGAGGAAACCTAACTTTGCTCCCAAATCCTAAGGGCCTGCACCATGATCCTGCTAACTGACCTGGTGGAGACTTAAAACAACACCTTAGTTGCCATTTATATAAACCACTTTTTTCATATCTGTTCTCAGTTAGAGGTCTTGGCTTCATAGGAAGGATTCTTTACATCAGGGCACATAATACTAATTTCATTTAATCTAAGCTATTTTGGGCTCTTCATGCCATTGAAACGATAGGCAGAGTAGGATGATTGGTTCTGACTTGGTAGTTAATTCTGATAATAAGGGTAAATTGGCTTGCTTCTCTATAATGAAAGTAGGTAAAAGCACAGAGCCTGGATCTCATATTCTGGATATTAGTGTATTCACTAGAGTATCTCTTAGTACTTTTATATCCAATAGTAACTGACAGTGGAAAACAATATCAACTCAATAACTGCAGAATGCTTTCCAGAATAAATGTTTGGAACATCCCATCGTTTAAGAAATCCTGACCAAAGTGATGTCTTAGGGTAAGGGCTATGTGCTTGAGGAAGGAAATGATCAATATCAACTCTGGTAAAACAACATTGGAAAAGAGTGACAGTTTCTTAAAAAATTTAAATACATTTCTACCATATGATGAAAGGAAATACATGCCTTTATGAAGACATGTGTACGAATATTAATAGTACCTTTGTTTGTAGTAACCCCTAACTGCCAACAACCAAAATGTCCACCAATAGATGATAGATAACAACCTATAAAATATCTATGTAGTGGAATACTACAGAGTAATAAAAGGAATAGATTGTCGATATACATAACAACATAAATGAGTATAAAAATGACTTTGCTGAATGGAGGAAGCCAGACAAAATAATGTGTAATTACATTTATGTGGAATTCTAGAAAATGCAACTTAATGACACAGTGATAGAAGATCATTGCTTGTTTGGGACTAGAGGAAAGAGCCTAGAAAGATATAACGGGAGGGACTACCAAGGACATAAAGGAATTTTGATGGTTTCTTTTATATCTTCATTTGTCTAACACATACATCAAATTATGTATGTGATTATGTATCCTTTATGGTATGTCAGTTATACCTAACTAGGGTTGTTGAAAGGATATCAACTATGCCTGATGAACACTTACAGACTGTAGCAGCTGTGCGTATTTGTTACACATACATTATCTTGTTATTTTTTGTTTCCTCTCCCCTACCATTTTGTTTCAAAAAGTTCCATAGACTATTTCAAAAACAGCTGGCAACTACCAATAGAAGAGTCATGTAGTTGCTTGTTAAAAATACAGATTCTCATGGCCCTCCTCCTGGACACTTTGATTCAGGATATTAAAATAATTAATTGGGAAGCCCTTGGGCTGAGGTGGCTCCTGAGCCCTGGGTTTCTGTGGAAGCCCCCGGAAAGTCAACACAATGTAAAGGTAATGCTTAACCAATCATAAATCTTCAACTAACCTCTAGGAACTTTCCACTGGAAGGAAGGATCCAAGTAAGTCCACTGCTCCACTTTAACCAGTCAAGTATTTGCTTTGCCTTGCTTCCGTGCTTACCATAAAAAGTTTTCCTCTCCTGCTGCTTTGGTACGATCCCCAACTGCTTATGGTCTGAAGCAGCTTGATTCATGGATCACTGAATGCTCAAATAAACTCTGTTATGTTTTTTAGAAATTAGTTGATAGATCTCAGGACTATTGATAAGCTGAAGGAAAGGACCACATGTCAATGTTTAATACTCAACTTCCATATGGAAATTATGGTCCATGGGCCTTCACATTTCCCCATTTGGGAAGTTGATGAGAACATGTTGGTTTAATATAGGATAGTTTTTCCATGGAGTCTGCATATATTACACTCTGTGAAATGGGAGAATGAAGTTGTTATGGTATGGAAGTTAAATATGTACAGAAGAGTAGTGAAAAAAAAGAAAAAAAGAAAGAAAGAAAAAGGGCCAACTGTGTAGGTCAGCTGATGTTTTGTCTCGTATTCATTCTCCGTACTTCTCTAGCTCTGATCTGTGACACAAATAAATGCATGTTCCCTTGCCTGCTCACTCTTGAATGTGCCCAACCAATGGGAGGTCCCAGGGCAAAGCCAGAGAAAGGAAGCCCGCGTATTTCTTCCTCCCTGACTCCACCTGGTGCTATCTTTGAAGCAGGTTCCCCTCCCTTGTGTCAGCTCCTGCCAGAGAGCCCATTGCTCTGTCTTTCTGTGCTCTGATGAGAAGTTCCTGCCATGGTCAAGCTCTGGTCAGACATTCTTGGCTTCGGGATTCCTATACAGCGGGTTTTTCTGCTGTTGTCAATTTCTGGGTCTCCTCACTGTCAATTTGGTTTCTTAACTTTTCCATCACTTAGGTAAATAATGTCCTGTATTAAATTCTCTTGGAAATATAATTCATTTTGTCGGGAGTACTTGGGAGTTGGGATAATTGGACCTGACTGATACAAGAAGCATGAAAGCTGGGCAAACAAAGAAAACACAGCTTCGTTCAATTTCGGCTGAGGCTGTTATCTCAGGTGGTACTGAGTAAACTTGTTAATTCTCTCTGATGTGGCATAAAGCTGAAGGCCCTGTGTCCCACAACACCCTCCTTAATGTGGGTGTGTGGATGTCTTCAGCTTACTGACCCTCCCTGCCTCGCTCACCATTCAGTCACCAGATTCCCTTCCACTTCCCTCCTGGGTGGTGTTCACGCCTGGTTCACTCTGGGTTCTAACCCATTTTCTCAATACTCAGTTCAAGTACCCCTTACAAGGTAATACTTTAACCTGACCCTAGACAGAATGATCCCTCTGCTCTTGGTACTCTGATTCTAATTCTGTCTCTACACTCGTATTATTCACGCAAAACACTAGGACCTCTTTTTGGATAAGGAGTTAGTCATCTCTATCCTGGCACGTATGACTCTCAATTATTTTATGAATGAATCTATTTTTGGAAAAATAATGCTGATGGGTGATGTTGGTACTAGGTATTTCTTAAACATAAACCAATGTCTTCTCACCAGCAAGGTGGATGCTTTCAGTCATCAGAAGTAATTTGACACCTGACGACATAAAATGATAGCCTATGGCCATATCCTATCTTCTGTATAAAAAAAACCAGGAATCATTTGGAAGACATCTGTATATCACTTGGACCCTCTAAGTAGATAAAGAAAAATGAAACAGTTTGCCAGCAGCTTGCTCGTTTCATAGTTGCTTGTTTTCCAGCCCATAGGATTTTGGCCATAATCCCAATGAACAAATGTTGATCAGACTGAAGGAGGGCAGGCTGTGAAAATGGAATAAACAACAGCCCTCTGACAGGTTGGAATAAAGCATATTTAATGTCTTTGGAACTCGCCTTAACAATCATTCTGGGTTATTGTGCAGGCCTTCATTTTCTATTTACTGGAGTATTGCAATTTCCTTCGGGGGATTGAAGCTACTGTCCTGGCAAAACAGCTCAATCATGCTCACCCCTCAATGATAGTGACATAACCAGAATTGTGCTCACCAGGAATTTTTTCTGCTTTCTCCAAACCTAATGCATCATGAGCGGTTCTCCTGGGTAAGAGGTAAAAGTGATTTGTAGAAACCTCTGAAGGCTGGGGGGGGGGGGCTACTTTTCTACTATTTTAGTGAAGATTTATACTTCTTTATGATCTTAAAATGCTGCGCTCTGAGAAGGTTTGCAATTTTGTGGTTCTACTGGTTTTAAACTCACTGGCATTAAGCCTATTGCATTAGGGGGATAGATTTTTCACTACCTTTTTCTCTGATCCCTGATAGGCAGAGGCAGGGGTGGAGGTAGGAGAGGCTTGCCCTCCCTCTCCTCACTGCCCTTGGGCAGCCACTCCAAATAAGACACAGGTAAAAAATGCTGCATGGGAGGCCCCCTTCAGAAGCAGCCTGTCAGGCATCTGATACTCATCAGCATTTCTGAGAGCCAATTGAAAAGTACCGTTTTGGCTTGCCAGAGGGAGAATGGGTGAATGTCCGCTCATAACATTTCTAGTGTCTGGAAAGATCCAGTCTTGTGCCGGAGGCAGAGGGCATTAAAAAGAAGAGCTCTGCTGTCACCTGCTTCAAATTGTTTTTGCCTGCAGCATAGTAGAAAAGCGTCTGTGTTGCAGAGAGAGGAGATGGGGCAGGGAGGACTGGCTTTTTTTTCACTCCAGGCAGCAGAGAGGCAGGGACATTTAATATTTGAGAGATAAAACCTTTGTGACTAAAATTGAGGGGTGACGAAATGAATTATTTCCCCGGGTTCTAGTTATCAAATTCTGCTCTCTCCTCTAATGCTGATTAATTTTTTTTTATCTCGATGAAATGCTTTATTCTTAACATTTGGGAATGTACGATTAAACCATATCTCAAGAAAACTGTAGGGGATGACAACATGCCAAACTATATTCCTTGAGGTAGGTATTTCAGGAGATGGAAAGTTCAATTGCAAAGAAACTCTAGAAGGAAGCTTTACTGTGCATTTGTTTCTTATGCTACTGTAAAAACATTTCCACAAATGTTGTGTCATGAAACAAGATCATTTTTATTCTCCTACAGTTCAGAATGTCAGAAATTCAAAATGGGTCCTGTGGGGTTAAAATCAAGATGTTGACAGGGTTGTGCTGCTTCAAGAGGATCCAGAGTCGAATCTCTTGGCTTGTCTTTTCCAGTGTCTAGATGCTGCTCATATTCTGGGAAGGCAGACTTGGGAAGCACTATGACTTCTGCTTGCACTGTCACACATCTCCAACCCTGACATTTCTGTTTCTCTCTTATCAGACTTTTGTGGTGTCACTGGATCCACCTGGGTATTCCAGGAGAGCCACCTGGTGATCTCTCTGTCTCAAAATGCTTAATGTAAACATGTCCTCAAAGCCCCATGTAAGGTGAATGTCATCACAGGTTTGGGGATGAGCAAGAGACCAGGGCAAAGGACAGTAAGTGATTATCAAAGAAAAGGAAATGGGTAGATAGCACTCTCCATCACCGGGTTGCTAACAGCCTCTGGGGGAAGGGCAGGATTGCACTTTCCAACAGAGCAATCACCCCCTGAATGCTCTCTTCCTGAAGTTTTGGTCACTTTTGGTCACATAGGCAGAATGGGAGAAGGGGGCTTGAGAAGAAAGGAAATCTATAATCTATAAAAGGGGCATGATACCCTCACTCCCTTGGGCACCAGCTCTGGACCCACTCCTCTTCCGAGGATTCCCACTACCCCTTCTTTTTCTTAAATAAAACCAGATTTTCAAGACTGGTTTCAAAGATGTGGACCATTATTCTGCTTAGGTGACCCTCATCCATTGATGCTCATAATGCTTAATAGGACAGCAAAATTTCTGAAAAGCCTTGTAAGAAATTATATTTTATTTTCTTTAACTCATAGAGTCCCAAGCCTATTTACATTCTGTTTAATTCCACGGATATCTGTTCTTTCACCGGACACTGCTTAAGAATAAAAATGCACCGTCCCAGTTTTCAGAATTTCATATCTGATCTTATTGCCACATTTTAACCTATTCTTCAGTATGTGGTCATGGGATAGGAATAGGCTTGAAATTCATCTCTTTTCAAATGACTGACAACTGGCAAATCATAGAAAACAACAGGGCTTCAGTTTCCTCACTTGAGAAACAAAGATGAGAATAAAGATGACCTTTGCTGGATTGTCCTCTATGCTTTAGGCAATGGCATGAGAAATTTCCAAGTAAGCAGTAGAGGTAAACCATGTAAGTTTCAAAATCCTAGGATAAATACACCAACATTCCAGCCAACTTTTCATGATTTTTAAAATCTCTTTTACCCAATTGCTCAGTTATCTAACTTTTGTTTTCAGATATGTTAGAAGTTTAGCTATCAGTTTCATATTCTTGGTTGTTGATTGCAGTTATGGTACTATTTTAACTTAGGAACCAGCATTGATGTTTTATAAAATATTTATGTATGCTTAACCATCAGTTATCTTTTGACTAATTTGGGGGATTAGTTTAAAAGTGTTTTTTTCATTCCTGACTGTATTCTCCTTGTGAGTCATGATCACTCATAGTCTTTTTGTTATTTTTACGGGTATCTATTCAGAGAGTAAAAATGGGTTTTAAATGAATTATAACTGAACTCCTAAATTTTCTAATGTTTAGGATTACCTTCACTCATGCTTATTTCTGTTTTTTTAATTGTGTGTGTGTGTGTGTGTGTGTGTGTGTGTGTTTATGTGTAGTAGTAGTTTTGATGGTTCACAAATATTCTGTTTCTTCTTCTTTTAGATATCTATCTGGTGGGGTAGTATTTCTCTATCCCTTATGAATTTAGGCATGACCCTGCAACTCACTTTGGCCAATAAAATGTGAGCTGAAGAGAATTTTGTGAAGCTTCCAGGTGGGGGCTTCAAGGGCCAGTGTGAAGGTCAGTGTCTCCTTTTTAATTGCCTGGGAGCCTGTGAGAGTATTTGTAAGACAAAGCTCTCTCAACCTGTCGTTTCCTGAGGATTATGAAGAAGAGGACTCATCTGTTGACCCACTTTGGATTTAGATGTCTGTGAGAAATGAACTTTTATTGGGTGACACCACTAAGATTTTGGAATTCTCTTTACTGTAGCTTAACCTGACCTAATCTGGTTGAAACAATAGAATCCTTTAACTGATATTGAGTATTTAAAAAAGAAAAAGAAAAAAGAAAAGAAAAAAAAATAGACATCTGAGACTTCTTGACAATTCATAGTGTGAGAAATAGAAAGTCCAGTGGTCCATTTTCAGAACATAGTATTTAGCCTTAAACGTAAAATTGGGATGTCAAAAAGGCAACCTGTAGCCTAAATTCCCAGATTGGGTTTCCAGAGGACAGCCCAAATGGATCCAATTGTGGATATTTTGAGCTTCCCAAACCATATATCTAACTGTAGCCATTTTAACTAAAGCCGTTCCCTTTGCCGACCCCTGCCCCAATTTTAAAATTAGCCAATCACATGCATCATAACCCAAGCTCCTCCTGTCAGAGCGAGGGGCAGTGCAGAGCTGGGGATAAAAACAGGCAGACTGCACACTTAAGTGTGCTTGCTTGCAACGCTGTGGTTGCACACCCTTCTGTAGATGTAAAGCTCACCTTGCAGAGCTACTTCAGAGCATACATTGATTCCTTATGGCACCCTGGAATTTCTAACAATAGAAAAATCTGGAAAAGTTCATTTTGTTACCTTATAGACAGCTGAAAGTGAAATCCACAAGGAAATCTACCAGGAGAGTAGAAATACCATGGGATTTGGAATCAGATGACCTGGGTGTTAGCTCTATCTTTGCTCTTATTATTCTCTTTTACATTAGATAAAGTAAACTCATAAAGCATTATTTATTTTAAAATGTATCATTCCTACCTAGTAAAGTGATTCAGAGTATGTGGAAGACTTTTACTATTAATTCCACAGCCTTGTTGTGACATACTAAATTTTACTCTCAGAAAGTTTTTATATAATATACCACCTCTTTTTCCTCCTTCTACAAATCCTTCAATTATTCCGGTTTTCATTACATAAAGCATGTCTGGGATTGAGTTGGGACAAAATTGCTGCCACATCCATTATCTAGACTGGGGGATGGCAGTGAATAGGAAAGGGGAAAAAAGAGGCTGAAGATCCAAGTTCTCTCTAAAAGGGAAGCTGAAGTGGTGGACCTTAAACACAGGGCAAATCAGACATTGGAGTCCGTTTCTTGGGGCCCCATGTATTGAGATGAGGAAGTTGCAGTGGTGGTGGTTGTAGACAGAGGAGAGGGAGGTTGCTGGGCATCTGGATGTTCAAGAAGCCTAATGGCAATGATTAGGGGAAAGATAAACTGTGAGTTTCCAGAGTGAGAGAAGAGAAGGAAAACTTGAATTCTGAAATACAAGCTTCCTACCCTGAAAATTCGCTGAGGGCGGACCTAAGTGCCCTGGAACAGTAGCCAGAAACAGGAGGCAGCTATTGATATTATAGCTGCTTCTGCTTTAATCCTTCCTAGCTCTCCAGGCCCTGTGTTCATTAGCAGCTCCCTGGAGTTATCCTGTCTGCTCACCTGTCAGGGCCACTTTTGGCAACTGAAAAGGATTTGCAGGCAGTGGCAGTTCCCAGCCTTTCTCAGAAAGGATGGCATTTTTCATCCCTGTCCTTCTCTTGAGACTTTTTTTTTTTTAATTGTATTAGGAAGCTGAGTACAGAGAGTAGAAAGAGGTGCTTTGGAGTCAGATGGTCAGATGCCAGGGCTCTAGTCTCATCCCTTATCAATTACATTTGATGGTCACATACTTAAAGGGTTTTAAAAAGGTTTAAATACTAATTCTTCCTAATCACACGATACTTAATATTCAGAATGGTTGTGATGGTGAATTCCTTGTAAAAACGTAATGAAAATTGGGTCTCAGATTTTTCTGTGTGTACTTTTAACTTACTAGAGAAAGAGAATTCAATCTTGAAATTACAATGACTGGCCAACCGAGGAGAAGTTAACCCAATGGCAAAGCTCTAGCAATAATATGTGGGTATGTGGGTGACGAGAGATTGGTGTGGATCTCAAATGAGAAGGTAGGTGTAGGTAGGTGCCAGATTCCTTCATGGTTAGTACTATGTCTCCTTGTTCCTTCTAGTAGGGTCACTACACAAAGTGCTGCATGCATGGCATCCCCTTGTGACAAGGAACTTATGATGTGAGCTTTGCTTTTTATTTAGTCATGATGAGAGTTAAGAAACCAGGTGATGACTACTTTAAATGCGCCACAGGTTAATGAATATAGGCAAGACCTCTGTTGAGTTTCTAGACAGATTAAAGATGACCACAGATTCTTTGACTTTCCTTCCATTGACAGGATTCTATCTATCTTCCCTCTGGACCTGGGATGGTTTGTGACTGGATATGACAAAAATATCAGATAGTGGTAGGTGTTCTTCTCTTTCTTGGAAGTCAAATGCCATATCAGAAGGGAGATTACTATGTTGTGAGAAGCCTGAGATACGTGAATAAACTCTGGAGAAGAGAACTTTTGTGGAGGGAGGGTGAAGGGGAGGGAAGAGGAGCCAGGAGAACAAGAGAGAAGGAACATTAAGTAATCCTGAATCTTTGCACATATAGTAAAGAGCCATCATGAGAGTAGATTCTACCATCTAGCCACTCCACCTATTGCAATGTGGATCAGAGACCAACTGCTCAGCCAAGCTTATTTTCAATTGCTGACCAATAAAAATGTAAATAAAGCAAAACAAACAAAAAAAAATAAAAAAGGCTGTTTTACACTTTTAAATTTTGAGATAGTTTGCTTTTCAGTAGTAGATATTTGATCCTAAAAAACAGTAATTTTTTTTTTAAACTTACAGTTTTTAGGCCTGTTTTACCCTTAGTTTGGTGTGATGATTATCTCATTCCAACTAAAAAAATATTGGATTTCTCCACATCTTGGTTTTATGGTTTAAATATTTTTAGGGGGGAGGGTTCTGGGATTAAACCCAGGGGCATATTACCCCTGAAGTATATCCCCAGCCCTCTTTATTTTTTATTTTGAGATAGGGTCTTGCTAAGTTGCTGAGGCTAGCTTCCAAATTGCAATCTTTCTGTCTTAACCTCCTGAGTTGCTAGGATTACAGGTGTGCACTACAGCTGCTGGCTATGATTTGGATTTTAAATGTCCTTCAAACGCTCATGTGTTGAAGTGTAGTCCCCAGTTGGTGGTGCTATTGGGAGGTGGTATAAACTTTAGGAGATGGGGACTAATTGGAGAAAGTAGGTCTTTGGGAGTGTGCCCTTGAAAGGGATATTAAGACTTGGAACCCCTGCCCCATTCCTAGCTACCATGAGGGAAATAGCTTTGCTACGCTACATGCTCCTCAGCACAATGTTTTCCTTAACAACAGTCTCAGAAACAACAGAACTAATTGACTGTGAACTGGAACTTCTAACACTGGTGGACAAACTAAATCTTTCCTCTTTTAAGTTGATGTTCTCAGGCATTTTGTCATAGTAAGGGAAAACTGGCTAATAAAGAAAATTAGTACAGAAAAGAGGGATCATTACTGTGACTATATCTGATGATGTGCTTCAGAAGCCTTTGGAACTGGTTCCTGTAAGTTTGGAAGAAGTGGGTTAGAGACAGCTAAGAATGCTGTAAGCAGAGCTTAACAGATGATTCTGATGAGAACTCAGACTAGAATGCTGATAAGAATGCAGACAGTAAAGGCTGTACTGATGAGGTTTCAGATGGAAATGAAGACACATTACAATCTGGCAAAGAAGTTGTCTACATTTTGTATGTATCCTAAAACTGCACTAGAGGCTGAGTTTAGAGGTGATAGCATAATTATTCTGGAAAACTTTAAGATAGCACAGCATTTAGGCTAAAGCATGGGTATTACTGGCTGGTTTTAACCAGAAACATTGAGAATAGGTAGCAAAAAGCGAAACAGAAAAATGTGAGCAACTTGCATTTTGGCCAGAAAATAAGGGTTTTTAATGTTTCTGCCAAAGAGGGTGAATTTGTTAAAAAGTTCAGCACCATTAAAAAGCCAAGTAGTAGCCTGGTGTGGTGACATATACCTATAATCCTAGCTGTTTGGGAGGTTGAGGCAAGAAGATTGCATATTCAAGGCCACTGTTAGCAATTTAGGGAGATGCAGTCTCAAAATAAATTTTTTTTTTAAAAAGGGCTGGGGGTGTAGCTCAATGGTGAGGGCCCACAGATTCAATCCCTAGTACCTTGGCAAAACAAAAACAAGTACTTTGTACTGGGATCTAGGAATGATGCTTTGAGGGCATCATAGGAATCAGCAAGACCACACCCCTTGAAGGCTTAGGGTAGAAAAGTACAAACCTTTCTTTTCTGAAGACTGCCTCTGGGAGCCTTGCTTCCACAAGGCTGCTTAGGAAGTTGTTTCTCAGGGATTCATTTCACTCTGTTCATCTATCCTGGCATGCAGTGGCCCCTGCAGTTATAGTCCAAGAAAGTGTGGCCACTACTCCCACTGATGATAGACCTTGGCATTGCTCACATAGTACTGGTTTTGCAGGCATGCAGAACGCAATAGTTGTGAGGTGGTAGAGGCTTCCATCATGATTTCAAAGAAAGGTTTAGGAAGCCAGGCAATATGCCCGCAGGTAGCCACTGAGATGGCAATGTGTCAAGTGGCAACCACATTGAGGCATTGAGTTACATGAGATCTGATTTAAAAAAAAAAAAAGACTTGTGGTTAAAACAACAACAAAAAGAACTGGCTATTTTTTTATGTCTCTTTCCATATGTGCTTAACCAAGTGATAGGGCAGAATCTCTATCTTTTATTAGAAAATCTTCCCTGCTCTTATTTATTTGGTTTTTAAATTTTTTTTTTAAGTTGGACACAATAACTTTATTTATTTTTATGTGATGCTGAGGATCAAACCCAGTGGCTCAAATGTGCAAGGCAAATGCTCTATCACTGAACCACAACCCCACCCCTATTTATTTATATTTAATACCGATTATCTCTTATCTATCATGTCAGACACCTCTGGGACAACTCTTCTAAGCCTCTAGGTTCTCTCTCTCTGTTTCCATGGCAAACTGAGCTCACTACCGTCATTTAAGATGCTGTATTGAATCATCTGCCAATGTTCTGGGCCCTTCCAGGAATGGTGAATTTCCCGAAGGATAGAAAAATTTTACTGTATGTTTCAATGCCTATCAAGCATCTAAAAAGGGAACTCAAAACATGGATGAGCAAGCACTGTACTGCATGGAACTGAGGGGGCTCATCTTGTGCAGATAACATTTCTCTTGAGATTTCAAAACCTTTGAGTTGAAACCATGTGATGCCTGCCTTTGGAAAAGAAGGTAGGCTTTTTTTTCTGAAGTACAATTTCACTGGAGAGAGCTAATTTGCTTTCTATCTTCTTCATCCTCTGTTTTTCTGTAAGTTCATCTCTGTCTTTGTGGAGCTGTGGCACAGCGTATACCACACCACATAACAGCATATACCATCCCACATAACACAGCTCGATGTTCATTCAGTCAGGAACCATTTTTAGGAAGCTCAACTCAGGGCTGACTCTTTCTTCTTTCTGACCTCTTTCCCTTTCTGTCTTCTTTCCCACTTCTTTCTTTTCTAGAGCCAGTTTATTCCCTTCTTTCCAAATATGGCACAAGGAGATAAAAACCATTCATTCCCTGCTGCTTTGCTCCATCAGTGGGGGGCCAAATTGCACAGGAATCACTTCTTAGTTTAGTCTCAGCCACCTGAGACTCTTGGGGTCTTTACTTCTTCCACAATAAAAGAGGAAGAATAATTAAATACGGCCCTGATCCGTTAATGGGATAGATGTCAACCTGAAGTGAAATAGGAGGTGTCAAAAGCGCTTTGCAAAGTGTACTGATATATAAATATTTGGTGCATTGTGTGAGTTCAGCTGGTCTCTGCCTATCACTATCTAATTGTGTAATTGACCCCCTACGACTCACCTAGTGTTGTTTCTGACCACAAATCCTTGAAACAATTAAAGTCTGCATGTCAGATTTGTCTTCAAGGATTTCTAAGGCTTGCCACTGTGGCATTAATGGACAGAACCAGAGAGGCGGAAGCAGGATTTGATGAATGTGCTATAATTGCTCTTTGGTATGACATAGTAATAGGAAAATTCATATAATTGACAATGTAAAGGCCCCTACTGTTAGCAGCTGCTTTAAATTTAATGGAGCTGAGATTGTTAATAGTCTTTTCTTCACAGGGGTCTTTCCTTTGGCAGCCATAGCTCAGAGTGAGCATGTTCTATCATCTACACTTCCCCTCCAGGCCCTCGACCCAGCCTTGCGGTGGCAGAAGATTCTGGGGAGTAGGTCCATTTGCACTTTTTTGTCATGTCTTAATTATCTGGTAGAGTCATTGGTGTGTGATGTGTGGCATTCCTCCCCGTGGGGCTTCATATGCAGCACGATGTTACAAGAAACATGGCTCTGGACCTGAACCAGGGATATGCCATTTTCGAGCTGCAAATCTTAGGCAAGCTCCTTAACCTCTCTAGGCTGTAGTCTCTTATAGAAAACATGAAAATTATAGCCTACTTATGGTAAAATGGCTGGTACAGGGCATGACATATATTTATTAAACATCAACCTCTTATTTTCTCTGTATATGTTACTAGGCTTTTACATTAGCCCAGCCCTTCACTATCAGTTTCTCTGTATTTATTCTCGTTTGCCACTTGTCTCAACACAATGACACATCAAGCAATCTGACTCTGCACTATAAAATTTCTTAGAGCTATTTCCCCTTTCCCTGAAAGGGCTAACCCTAATCAACCATCATGGGTCCTATGTTATAGGAAAACTTCAGCGGATTTAGCACAAAGAATTCTATTGCAGGAAACTTTGTGTTACTGTCATTGAATTAGGTTTATTGGCCAAAGACTGATTCATAAGTGCAAGTCAAAGCCACAATTAGCAAAAGTAATTCCAAGTAGACATTGACGCATGTCTTTTAAATGAAAAACATCAAATTATGAAAGTGTGTGTGTGTGTGTGTGTGTGTGTGTGTGTGTGTAGGAAAACGAGGAAGCCAGGCAGGGCAAAGACAGAGAAATGAGAATTCTCCTGGAGCTTAGGTGCCTGCAGGAAGAAACATGTTTAATGCAGTTTCTTTCTAGGCACCCTAATTGTTCCCCTTGGCTGCAGATAAAGATTATTTTTTTGTGCCAGTCACTAGCCTTCTTCAGGTATACTAAAGACACAGGTGTAGAGTCAATTCTCTGCAATTACTCAGACATTTTCTTGTGTAACAATTGCACAATTAGTATTAACTGAGGATTGTACCATCTATCTTGCAACCAGATGGATATTAGGATGTGTCCAAATCAGACTCATAAAATATTTAAAAATGGCTGCCATGATGATTGGAGAAATACTGGAGAGTTTCCCAACATTCTTCTAGAATAAATCTCCTGAGAAAGAAATTGGTTTATCTATTTTGTTTAATCCATGGTTCTCTACTAAGCTTCTCCCTCACTAACTCCTTAATGTGTGTGCAGCTCACACTAACCATTGTTTATAAGCACTATTGATTTTTTTCATGTCTCCCAGTCACCTCTAATCAGAATATTCTGTCACCACAAAGTCTTCCACTGGAAGATTTTATCTGACATAAAAGCTATTAAGGGCTGCCTTTAAACACTCTGCCTAGCTTCGTGTTCTAATCTATCCTCTGATGCAGCACATTGTACCTTGTACACTATTTATACCTCTCAGAAGGATGTTTTGCCCATTGAAGAGGTCAGACTTATATAATATAGATATTTCACTCTATCATAGACATTTGCTCTTCTATTTTCTTCTCATATTTTAAAAACAAATTGTTATTATTTAGAAAGTAGTATCAGGTGTCAATAAGATATTATTCAACCAAGAAAAGAAGATCAAAATATTGTCAGGAGAAATAGAATGGCCACTTGGGTGTGTTCAAGCATTTATAAAATAGAGAAAACAGGTACAACTCTGAGAAACATCATTTCCCTGAGTTGATGCACACATGATGATGTATTTCTTACACATGTATCTTTGCTAATAAAAACCTCAGACCACAACCTTGCAAATAATTTGAGGAACCATGTATGTCTGCAAAATGTTCATGCTGTTGGAAAAATTTAGGGATCTCCTAATCATATAATTAGACACACACTCCCTCCTGAATATACAATGTTGCCTGTCCTCCAAGAAGGGCAAGTTTCATGAGTTAGGACATGTTCAATCACAGGTCTCCATGTTCAGAAAATTTCCAAGTGACTTACTAAATAAGTGCCATTTTGAAATTCTTAATGATTTTTTGAACCAGGGATCAATATTTTCATTTTGCACTTCGACCTACAAGTTTTATAGCCACTTTTGACTCCATGACTTGTATATTTGCTGCTCACAAAGTTATTTATAGTAGAAAGGGTGTCTCAACACACATAAATATTCAAATCACCTAAGTTCATAAGAAAAATAAATACAGACACATACACACTTTTATACATATTCTTCTCGAATAATAAATAGAACTAAAGAAATTCTAGCTGAGTCTGCCTGTTCAATATTTAGGCTCATCAGAACAATTTTTTTTGATAAAAACATGTTTTTGATTTGCTCTTTAACCTTATAATATCACCATTACCACCATTTGTTGTTACTCGTCTAAGTATTTCATCCAATTTAGCTTATTAAATCTTATGAGGTAGTTACTTTCTTTTTTTAAGGCTGGGAAACTAAAAATTAAAGAATTATTAAATTGTTTGCTAATGATTCCGTTTCTTGTCTGACTTCAATACCTGAGCACCGATTGCATTTGAGGCATTATCCCACTCTCAGTGACAAAGGCTGGACTTTTATATCATTGACTAGTCAACCTTTGGCCAAGATACACCTCAGTGGGTGACAAGGCATAGTCTATTGGTCAAGCAGTTTCTGTTGGACATGGGCAATTCTCTGGAGATGGAGGCAGACAGGAATTGTTATAATATTCTCAGGCAAACTGTCAGGTAGAGGTAAACAGAATGGGAAAGACTAGCATCAGTTACCATCAATTTCTTGCATCTCTCATCACTTCCCATATTCCCATCTCATCACTTCCTATGCCTTCTAAAGAAAATTTCTTAAGGATTTTTCTTGGTGATTTACGAGAAAACTTACATCAAGAAGATTAGTGGGAGAAACTAAGGTGTCTACTGCTGCAGTTGCTTTTGAACATCTTCTTTGGTAAAGCGTCTGAGACCATGTTGGTAGATCAGACATTGTTGGTCCTTCAGTAGAAGTATGAACAAGAAAGGCATCTCATACTTGGAATATGTTAACTCCAGTCAATGATAAATCACTGTCACTACCAGAAGGAAGATGTCCAGCAACATCAATTTACTACAAGTAGCTGCTTGATGTTCCTAAGGAGTGTTACTCATCTGAGATCTCAGTATTCTCTTTTCCTGGCAGGTGGGATACTTAACAGAACACATGCTAGTTTAACATCAGCAGGGAGGAGACTATATTAGTTGATTTATGAATAGTCTCCATCTCTGTCATAGTAACCACTCTCTTTACAAATCCATTGTGCAATCATTGTGCTGGTCAAAGATAAATGTCAGAAGACATCTGCACATTAGGCCATCTTGTACTCTTGATGGTTTAATGCCTCTTGTATACTGAATGTTCTTTGAGGAAAATTGCCAAGTACTATAAAGACGTTTATACTCCAAAGATTCACTCAGCTGCTACTTCCCCATGTCTCCTTGCCCCAAGTCCTCTAATCTGATAATTTCCAAGCTACTAACTTACCAATAAGTCACTTCCCTTGACTCTTAAGTGTGTATGTTTTTAACCTTTGTCCAGTTTCAACATTCCACATGTATGAATCCATGTAGTTTCTGAAGCTTTGTCCAAGGAGAGACTTTTTCCTTGATGCTCTCTTCTAGGGATGCCCCTGAGTGGGTATTATTTTTCTTGCATCTATGTACTAAACTGACTTTCTGTGAACCAAGCTTGGTATTTTTCCTGTCCATTTAGTTATAGAAAATGCTTAAGAGAGTTGGATTGTGAGCTGAGGAAAGGGCCTCAGAGAAGCATGGTTATAAGCAAGCAGTTCATGTACATTTTTTGTGTCTTCCAGATAAGCTTGACCTTAATTGTGGATTTACCACATTCATTTTATCAAAGATCACTGCTACAACTGCCAATGTTAGGATCTGGTAGATTGGAAAGTATTCAATTTATGATAATTAGTTCTGGCTGCATAGGCACTTAATTCCCAAGATCAGATGGTTAGTTTAGGGACTCAGTAGCATCCCAGGACCTGCTTTTTGAATGGTGTTTAGTTCTTTGCTATATGAAGAATGTTTTTTCTTTCAAATCTGAAGAGTTTCTGCTGTCACCATCCTATTTGGTCTTGCCAAATCCTGGACAGGATGTCTTTTCCTACCACAGATAATATCATGAAATCTACTGAGTCATAAAGATCAAATGCCAGCTTTTGTAAAACCACCGTTTGAATAATTATAATCTTGATCCTCCTGAATGCCATTAGGACTTTGCTAATTATACTTTCCCAAGATTCTTTCATCCCCACAGCAGCTAGACAACACAGTTCTATAATAATACCTCTTCCAGGAGATCATTCCACATAGCATAGGCACTATTGAGATTTATGGTGATTCTGGTGTATTCTTCTCATTCCTTGTTGCCCTGATAAATGGAAATATTTTCAAGGCCATCCTAAGGAAAATTACAAGCTGTTGGGTTGTTTAGCTTATATGATAGATCCCTTATAGCATGGCCAATTCTCTAAGATAAACTCCTTATTGTTTTCCATGACATTTCTGTCTTGTCTATTTTCTTTAATGCATCTCGTTCTTTTTCCAGGCTTCCAATACCAATTAATGTTTCAGAAGCATAACTTACTGTCCTTGCCAGAGTTCAATTCTATGTCATTAAAGAGGTCCCTCATGTTTAAGCCCTCTGTTATCCAGCTTTGTGTGCTACTCTTCTTGGTTCAGCAACCTCAAGATTCACTCCCAGACATATTCTCCTAATTCTTGCCAATGCTGATATCCATGCCTTATATAAAATTTGGTGCATAATCCTCTTATTTCTTAAGAGGTTCTGTAGATTGGTGATGCCAAGATTTGATTATTATTAAGGGCTTAGTATCCAGGAGGCAAGGAGAAGAAAGATTTTGTCTTATTTGGCATCTTCCTGAATTGAGGCCCCTACATAGACTAAAACAAGGACAAGGATAACTCCTCTTCCAAAAAAGAATGGGCCATTTATCTTGGTCTATTGGATTCAGAGAAATTGAGGACATAAGATTCACAAATGCATTTATCCAGATACTGCCATCTAAAATACCAAGGCCTGATTCTTTCCTTATAAGAGTCCCATATTTTCATAGAAGGTTTTCCTAAGCCAAAAAGATCTCTGAAGTCCTGAAACTGTTACACACTTAAGTCGTTTTCCGGATCTTTGGCTTTTTCTCTGCCAGCTTCAAGAGATGAGAATATTTTTAAATGCTGCCAAAGAGACTTGGGACACTCACACTGTGCTTTAAATTATTAAGAGAGCTAAGCCTATCATTTTCTTTCTTCAACAAATCAATGGTATTTAGCAAGGGCCACTCAATTTTGCAATCTTTATGATAACTATTTCTCATCTCTCTCCAAAGCCCGAGAAATTGCACCAATTGGAGTATCTCCTCTATCTCCTATCTATTCTTCTCAGGTAAAAGTCTTTGTAGTTGTATGCTGCAGCATTCCAGAGACTATCAATTCACCACCTGTAGCCAGTCATCAAATGGGTCTCCTTGTAAATGCTTCTTAGATTTACTTCTGGTACAAACTGAAATAGGCTGAATTTCTTAAAAGCAAAGCTTGAGGTGGGAATTCTTGAGGGATTCACTGGAGAGAGGGTTGTATCTTAGAAGAGGGATGAGGGAAGTCTGGTATGAAAACTATTTTAAATGCCATTTCAACTGAAGATTAGTTTCAGTCTGAACTCATAGCTATATTTGGAATACAAATTGCAGCAATCTCCTCATGAAATGAGGAACCAGTCTTGTGTTTCTCAGTACCAACAGTCATTAACTGAAGAATGTTGGGTGGGGTGGTGGGGCTGGATATTGTACAAACTTCTGGGTGTAAAAACTTCCATTTGGTCAAGGGGTACTCTCTAGATAAGGAGGCATCCATGACTTATTTTCAGCTAGGTCTCAGAGAAGCCAGGGAATGGGTACACTAGCAGGTGGAAGGATCTGCCCAGCATACCAACATCATCTATACAGTAGATCAGATGTAGGACTTGAGATTCTGCATTTCAAATCAGTTTTTATGTGATGCCAATATTGCAGGTCCAACGAGCACACTTTGGCAAGAAACGGGTTACTTTCCTTTTAGTTTTTTTTTTCTGTGTTCTCTTTATCCCTTGCATTCTTTTTATTTTTCTTATCCTTCCACTTTCTAATTATGCTCAATCTACATCTGGTCTGCAACCCAGATTTGAAGGCTACATTTAGAAAATATGATTTTTACAGGTTTCTTTCATAAGAAAGAGAAGAAAAACCTCAATTAAATGGTCTACTTTTCTATTCATGCATCCAGTTTCCCACAGTTGATTTTAAGCAGGTTGTTTCCTTCACCTTAATAGACAATTCTTTATAAATATCACCATCTTAGGAGCTGATTCAAGAATAAGGCAGCACTCCGCTTTTTGTGAGAAAACCAAGAACAGCAAAACTACCTTAAAGTAGGAAGCACATAATCATTCTTTTGATTCCATTGTAACATTGAAAGAAGCATTTACAAGCCTAATTAAACCTGACTCATCATTTTCAAACACTGAGGTCCTGCAAAGTTAAGGAACTGATTTAAGTTCACATAGGAAGTAAGCAGTAAAGTTTGAACTGGAGTCGAGCACATGGACTTCCTGTACTTGTTTAAATTTAAATTCTTTAAATTATTTAAATTTAAATACTTGTTTAAATTAGTTTAAATTTGAATTCCAGCACCTTGAAAGCCATGACCTAAATAGGACTATTAGCCATTACTTTTTATACATGTACCTATTCCTAGAGCACAGTGAAACAGAACATAAACATAAAAATATTGAAATAGACACATGATGCCAAAGACTGGTGTTGGAAATGCAAAAGATGAAAGGTCTAAGTTCAGGATGCCTTAATCCATTTCAGGGAAAATTTCCCATTATTATAGTTTCATTTTTGCTACAGTAGAAAAAATTTAATATAATTGTAATATCTGCTTCATATTGAAGAAAATGAATTCTTTTTTTTATTGCTGTCTGATTTTTTTAAGGGTTTTCATCTTTTATGGTTTGTAGGCAACTGAGAAAGAGCATATATGTAGTAAAATGCAGACCACTTTTTTTTTCTATTTACCTCCTAAATCATTCCATTGAAACTATCACAGTTATTAGCATTATCATCATGATTATTTCATTATCATCATCATTGTCAAATACCATAATCTTCATTATCAAAACTGCTAACTCATTGAGGACTTACTACATTATAGGCAATGTATTACGAGCTTTATATGCATTAACTCATTTAATTCTTACAGTGTTCCTGTGAGTCTAATACAATTATTAGACCCATTTTATAGATGAGAAAACTGATGCACAGAGAATCCCCCCCAATCACACAGCTAATTTCTAATAGAACATGGATTTGAACTGAGTTGGTTCATATGAGCATTTACGATTATGAACACAATGACTTACATTAGGTAGGTAGACTAGAAGATGAGCCAATTTCAAAGGGAAGGTAAATGTCTTAGGATTAGTCTAGAAATATAGTATATTAAAGTCAATAAATTCAGGGGACTACTTATAAGCAATAATAAATCATAGAGAAAGAAAGATAAGATACTTCTTTTGGCAGAAAGATGCATTCTTGCAAGATAAGAGTAAAAGTATAGAACAAGACAATAGTTTGACAAAATTAAATACTTATAAGAGGCTTTGTTTCTTGGTTGTCCTGACAACAGGTTTCACACTTTCATGAAAAAAAAAAAGTTTTATTTTTATTTTTTTTCAAGAAAATTTTAATGAGAAATGTGTACATAAATAAAGTACATACTATCAGATATAAAATAACAAGTGGATTAGGTATCTGTTACTTGGAGAACAGTCTGAAAAGTGTGAGAGGAGTCTAGGCTCTGAGAGAGAATGAGCTCAAGATGGATGAATTTGCATTGTGGGTGACAGTTGTGCTCTGGAGCCTGCATTCTTCAGTTAGTTTTGCCTTGCTGTGACCAAAAGCCCTGACAAGAACAACTTAAAGAAGGAAAAGTTTATTCTGGATCATGGTTTCAGAGGTTCACTCCATGGTAAGCTGACTCCATAGCTCTGAGCCTGAGCTGAGACAGAGTACCATGGTTGTGGCCGAGGAAAGCATCTAAGGACATGGCAACCAGGAGGCAGAGAGAACACCCCATTTACCAGGGACAAAATATAAACTCCAAAGTCACACTCCCAGTGATCAAACTCCTCTAGCCACAACCCACATGCCCAGTTACCACTCAGTAATTCCATATCAGTCAATTAATCCAGTGATTGATCATAACTCTCATAATCCAATCATTTCACCTCAACATTCTTACATTGTCTCACACATGAGCTTTTAGGGGACCCCTCATATCTAAATCATAATATTGCATGTTGTAGAACTTTATGATTGCTACAGATTCGTGGTATCTTTTTCTAATTTGTAGTTTTGAAAAATAAACTAAATGTAATGTGCATTTATATGACCTTACTTTCTCTGATAATATTGTTACATAGGAGAAAAAAAGAGCTATAGGGAATACGGTAGGTGAGTCAACATTGTAGAACCTCCAAGTACAACATTATTAGTAATAGAATATACAGATGCTTCTCAGCTTATGATGGGGTCACATCTTGAAAAGCCTAGTTTAATTTAAAAGTATCTTAAATAGAAAATGCATTAATACCGTTATCTTACAAACATTCTAGCGTAGCAGCACAGCACCCTGTAGAGTACTGTTTGTGTCCCCTGGTGATCCTGTGGATGACAGGGAGCTGCAACTTGCTACTGCTGCGTGAATTTATGAGAGTGTATCATACCAGAAAAAAATCAAAATTCAAAATTAATAATGCAATTTCTATTGAATGCATATTGCTTTTGTACTTTCATAAAGTTTAACTATCATAAGTCTAACATCATAAGTTGGAGACCATCTGTACACCAAACTATTTATGTTAGGAAATGCAAGGCTGGAATAAAAACAATTATAAACAGCTTTTTATTATTTAATTTTTTAAAAGTATCTCTAAGTAGTTTTCAGGCATGAATTATTTTGGCTATATTAATATTTAGATTATAAGTGAGAGTTCCTACAGTCTTATTCATCTGAATATAGCCAGTGAGTTAGCATGTAGAATATAGTGAACAGGTTTACTATACTTTTATGAATCAGAGGATGCTTCTGGACGTTTTTTTGGACAACCATAAAAATCAACCTGGATAACTTGAGTGAAAAGAATGAAGATTGGAAGGATATTGTATATCTTAAAAATTAAAAGTAGTTCTCTAAAACTTGGTTCAAAAAAGAAATAAAGAACAACTCCTTGCGTCTAAATAGTCAAACATTCTCAAAATGCTCTGCAAACTGTTCAAATGAATAAACTTCAACACTCATGTGGTTTGGGTTTGAAGCGTCCCCCAAAAGCTTATGTATAAGATAATGCTCAACAGTCTCAGCAGAGTCTAGACAAAGAGGGAGTACTAATCCTCAAAGAACTAAGAATATTCACACCAGATGAATATGCAATGGATATTGCATATCTAATGGAAGGTAAAAAAGCAGTGGCTGACCTCTACAAGGTCATTCATTGTAAGGATCAGGGATTTTTAAGCCCTTATCTTATATTTAAATATTGTAATATTTAAATATTTTTATAATATTTAAATCTTTAATTATTAAATATATTTAAATATTTTAAGATCACAAGGGATGTTCTAGAGGATGTTCAATCTAAGCTTAAGTGCCTAACCTGATTTAGATTGTAAGTCTTTAGAAAATATTATAGGCTATATCTACATAATTCTCCTCAAGCAATCTTACAAAGCCAAATGCTTCCCAAGTCTTAATTAGATTATTTGTCATGCTTCTGCAGCTGACCAGGGTATTCTAGTTTTAATGACTAAACACTGGAATCATTGCTATGGGCAGAGAGACACCAATGAGATATTTATACACTTCAAAAAGTTCATAGTCTGGCATTGGTGAAATAAGAAATGCTTGCAAACCGGGTGTAATGGCAACAGGCCTGTAATCCCAGCGACTTGGGAGGCTGAGGCAGGAGGAGTACAAGTTTGAGGCCAGACTCAGCAACTTAGTGAGGCCCTGTATCAAAATAATAATAATAATAAAAAGGCTGGGGTTGTAGCTCATTGGTAAAGTACTCCTGGTTCAACCCCCAGTATAATTATTATTATTATTATTATTAATAAAAAGATAAATAAAAGAAATGCTTGCAACTTACTATAATGCAGAGGTTTATGTGTTTCTCTAGAAGAACAATTAAAGAAGAGTCATGGGGAAAAAAGAGAAAGAGATTATTTTTGGAGGTGTTGAGGGATGCTCTATCGGGAAGATGACATTTCAGATGGGTCTTGAATAGGAGTGATTATTTTTGATTTTCTGAGTTAAGGAAGGAAGAATGGGCCATCTAGACTGAGTGGAATATTGAATGAATGTATGGGCCTGGGAAAGGCCATAGTGGGCACAGAAGTTCTGGAAAGAGCATATGGGTCTATCCAAGGCAAATGGCAGCTAATAAGTCTAGGAAGTGAAGGGGATGCCATTCTAAGGATTTGGTACTTTCTACTAGAAATGAAAGGATAGGTAGGCATTGATGGGTTTTAGAGAGGTGTGCCGTCTTGAGATCCATGGACTGTGGAGAAGGAGAGGTGATTTGTGAGAGGTCAGTTCCAAGATTGTCTCAATAATCCCAGTGTGATGGCAGGTTACAGGGAGGCAGGGGCCACCTCGAGGTTCAGTCAGTAATAAATGGAGACTAGAGACGAGGGAAAGGGAGTAAAAGAGAGTCAAATCACACTGATTGATTTGTAGATGAAAGGATCATAATGATGCTGGTAAAAATAGAAAAAAAAAGAGAAAGGTTTGGGGAGAAGGAGATGAAGTTGGTAAGACACACCCTGGTTAAATATTTGTAACTTCAATATTTTTTTCTCACATATCAGGTTCTGGAGTTGTCTCCCTATATATCCCCACACCAATAATAATAGGCATTAAAGAGCACACCCGGTCAGCAAGTCGCAAACACACAAAGCCTTCAACCCCCACCATGCTTTGTTCAGATGGATGTCTGGGGGTGGAAGATGGGGGTGTATACATCAGAGAAAGACCAATGTCTGTGTGGCCCAAGATAGAAATCTAATAAATGAAAAGACCTAACATGATGTAAGATATGGTGTCCATTTGCTGGACCTGGCAAGCTGACTTTATTACAGACTGCTGTAGGTTATTAGGGTAGACAGTGACAGATCATTTCGTAGGGCCCAGAGAGAGCCAGATCCATCTGCCTAGAAAAACAAATAAATCCCAGTTCAGAACAGAGGTTAAAAAAGATTTACAAGGTGCACTGATGCATGTGCCCCTCCCTGGGTGGGTTGTGGCAGCTGGCCACAGGAGGTTGTCCTCACTGGTTCACATATCCTGTCATCTGGGAAAACAGCAAGCTCCTGGGCTCTTATTAAGGGACATTTTCCCATTTCCCTTTCTAAGGTCTAGTTTGGGCAGAAAAATGGACAACAGGCTGGGAGAGGATAAAAAATAAACAAGAGAGGGGAAAAGAGTCTCTCTCTGAGCAATCTTATAAAACAAAGCATAAATCTTTAACTGCCTGACCTTTCAGTTCACATGATTCTTGGTGCAGGAGGGATAAATCAGGGCTCATCTGGAGGCTCCAGGGAGAGTGGCTTTCTGCCTTCCAACAGGAAGCAGCCTATTTGCAGAAAGCACAAAGATGTGTCATTGTTTTTAATAGAAGCTCAATTGATTTCCTAGAAATTGAAATGTTCCCTTGGTTGGGAAATGAAATTTTTACTTGGTTGTTCCACCTCTGGATGCCCCTTGGTAGAAAGTCTTATTGCACATTGCTAGAATTAGCAGAGAAGAGTCAAGTGAAAGGTCTTGGGGGTAGATGTCTTATAACAGGTAGATGTCTCATAACTCTCTTAAATGCAAATAAAACTGGCAAAGGTTGAGGATTGCACAGGTGCAGCCCGCTACAATACAGTGAGGAGCATTTTGTTAACCCTTCTTAGCTGCTCTCCAATTTCTCTGTCCTGTGTTCCTGTCTCACAATCCTAGTCCTTAAATACTCCATCAGAGCCAGATGAGTACCCGGAGAGGAAGACCTGGAATCAGAACAATTGGGGTCCCTCACATAAGTGATGAAAAATTTGAGCACACTCCAGTCTGAGAGACAGATTTATTTAGCACAGCACACACACACACACACACACACACACACACACACACACTCAAGGGAGAATGTGGGCTATCTCAAGAGAGAGACATTTTCTGCAGTAAAGAAAGAAATCTACATTCAAGTGAGACTTCTGGCCATCTTGGGAGGAATAGACAACAAGTCCTAGTTCTGGAGTGTTAGTATTTATAGAGGGACAGTGGCTAGGGACTGAACTAGAGGCAGCAACATTGAGGAGCTGTAGTTTTGAGGTGGTTTTCTCTATGTTTGCTCATTGCCCTCTACCAGGTTACTTTAGTAGGGAAGGACCAGTTCCAAAGATAAAGGCTGGGCTGCTCACTGAGTTGTCTCTTTTGCATTTCAAAGGTTCATGGGTGTTTCCCACATTCTAAAGGTTCATCAATGCTTCTCTTTTGAGATTCAATATATCTTTCTTTTTCTCTATCTCCAAATTCCTATCTCAGCATAAGCTCCTGGATTCAGCAGCACAACAGATTTTTTCTACCTGAGCACTTGAGCATGCTTTATTGCAGCCAGGGCCTTGATCACAGCGACCACAGCAATTAGTGTTTGGGAAAACATGTGTTTCTTCCACATGTGGAGGAATGAGCGTGCTTTTCTTAGCAAGTTGACAATCAATGTTATCCAATAACTAAACTTGCCTTTTGTTTTCTTTCTTGGTGAGTGGAGACAGTAGGTGACTAGAATAGGAACACTGTAAATTAGTAGTTTAAAGTGTCAAAGAAAAAAATAACAATTGGGTTCAGAGATCTTAGTTGGCTTTATTTTTTTTTTTTAATTCTAGAATCAGCCATATTTCATTGTATAAAGTAGAATGAGATTTCTGATGGGCCAAGCAGAAGAGGGTAGAAAAGGGCTGAAAAAGGTAGGAACAAGAAACAGAAAGTGGATTGATCATGTTAAAGTTCCATTCTGTAAGGTGGAAGGGATAGGGAGATAGAAACAA